>NC_135332.1:107168905-107474695 GCF_023851605.1 Tamandua tetradactyla | reverse complement strand
AATTTGGTTATTGGTTTTTCAATTTCTGCAAAGTAAGTTGATTTGATTTTAATTGGCGTTGCATTGAGGATCTATATTAATTTGGATAGAATTAACATCTTAACTATATTTGGTCTTCCAATACATGAACCTGGTATGGTTCTTCATTTATGTAGGTCTTCCATGATTTCTTTTAGCAATTTCTTGTAGTTTTCTGTATATAAGTCTTCTGTGTTCTTAGTTAAATTTATTCCTACATATTTGATTCTTTTGGTTGCTATTGTAAATGATTTTTTTTCTTAATTTCCTCCTTCGATTGCTCATTAATAGTGTATAGAAACACTACTGATTTTTTGTGTTGATCTTGCACCCTGCCACTTGATGTACTCATTTATTACCTCTGATAGCTTTGCTGTAGATTTTTTTGGATTTTCAGCATACAGTATGTCATCTAAAAACAGTGAAAGTTTTACTTTTTTCTTTCCAATGTGGATACATTTTATTTCTTTTTCTTGTCTAATCACTCTGGCTAGAACTTCCAGCACAATGTTGAATTACAATGGTGACTGTGGGCGTCCTTTCCTTGTTCATGATCTTAGAGGAAAGTTTTCAGCCTTTCCCCATTGAGGGTGATGTTTGCTCTGGGCTTTTCATATATTCCCTTATCATGTTGAGGAAATTCCTTTCTATTCCTATCTTTTCAAGTGTTAAATGCCTTTTCTGCTTCAATTGAGATGATCAGATGTTTTTCCACATTGATTTATTGATATGGTATATTACATTAATTGTTTTACTTGTGTTAAACCAGTCTTGCATATGTGGAATAAATCTCACCTGGTCATGGTGCACAATTCTTTTAAGGTGCAGCTGGATTTGACTTGCAATATTTTATTGAGAATCTACATTCATTTAAAAACTTGGTCTGTGATTTCCTTTTCTTGCAATATCCTTGTCTGGCTTTGGTATTAGGGTTATGATGGCATCATAGAATGAATTAGGTAGCATTCCACCTTCAATTTTTTTGATGAATTTGAGGAGGATTGGTACCAGTTCTTTCTTGAATGCTTGATATAATTCATGTCAAGCCATCTGGTTCTCAACTTTTCTTTTTGGGGGGAGCTTCTTGATGATTACTTGTGATTGGTTTGTTGAAGTCATCTATTTCTTCTTAAGTCAGTGTTGGTTGTTCATGCCTCTCTAGGAAGTTGTCCATTTCATCTATGTTGTCTTGTTTATTAGCATATACTCGCTCATAGTATCCTCTCATTACCACTTTATTTCTGTGGGGTCAGTGGTTAGTCTCCCTCTTCCATTTCTGATTTTATTTATTTGCATCCTCTGTCTCTCTTTTTTCTTTGTTTTTTTTTTTGTTTGTTTTGTTTTGTCAGCTTAGCTAAGGGGTCATCAATTTTATTGTTTTCTCAGAGAACCAAATTTTCGTTTTGTTAATTTTCTCTATTGTTTTCACAATTTCAATCTCATTTATTTCTGCTCTAATCTTCATTATTTCTTTCTTTTTGTTTGCTTTGGAGCTACTTTGCCATTCTTTCTCTAGTTCTTTCACATGAACTGTGAATTCTTTGAATTCAGGACATTAATTTCCCTCTCAACAGCACCTTTGCTGCATCCCATAAATTTTTATGTGTTCTATTTTCATTTTCATTTGCCTCAAGATATTTTCTTAATTCTGTTGTAATTTCTTCCTTGACTCACTGGTTGTTTAAGAGTGTGTTGTTTAGCCTCTATATATTTGTGAATTTTCTTGCCCTCTGACTGTTATTGATTTCTAACTACATTCCATTATGGTCAAAAAAGTGTTTTCTGTAATTTCAATCTTTTTAAATTTATAGAGGCTTGCTTTGTGACTAAGTGTATGGTCTATCTTTGAGAATGATCTATGAACCATTGAGAAAAATGTGTATACTGCTGTTGTAAGGTGTACTGTTCTGTAAATGTCTGGTAAGTCTAGTTCATTTATTGTATTATTCAAAATCTCTGTTTCCTTATTGATTCTCTGTCTAGGTGTTCTATCCATTGATGAGAGCAGGGAATTGAAGTCTTCAACTATAATGGTGTAGTTGTCTACCTATCCCTTCCCTGTTATCAGTGTTTGTGTCATGTACTTTGGAACATTCTGGCTCAGTGAATAAATGTTTATGATTGTTATGTATTCTTTTTGAATTTGGTCTTTTTATTAATACACATTGTCCTTTTTTGTCTCTTTTAATTGTTTTACATTTTAAATCTAATTTGTCAGATATTAGTAAAGATATCCCTACTCTTTTCTGGTTGTTTTTTTGTATGAAATATCTTTTTTACAACCTTTCACTTTCAGTCTGTTTTTTGTCCTTTGGTCTAAAACGAGTCTCTGTAGACCGCATAAGATAGATCCTATTTTTGATTCATTCTGCCAGTCTATGTCTTTTGACTGGGCAATTTAATCCATTAACATTTAATGTTATTAGTGTAAAGGTGGTATTTTCTTCTACTATTTTTTCTTTCATATGTCAGATCTAATTTTATTCACTTTTTACAATTACTGATAGACTTCTTTTCTATACTCTTCTTCAGACCTTTCTCTTCTGTCTTTTCCTATCTTCCTGTAGTTTTCTTGTAGAGTCAGTCTTTTGTCAAAAATTCTCTCAGTGCCTGTTTGTCTGAAAATATTTTAATCTCCCCCTTGTTTTGAAGGACAGAGTAAATATATCATACCACTGCCTTGTCACCTATTTGGTTCCTGATGAGAAAACCACACATAGTCTTATCAAGCTTCCCTTGTATGTGATGGATTGCTTTTCTCTTGCTGCTTTCAAGATTCTATCTTTGTCTTTGACATTTGAGAATATGATTAGCATGTGCCTTGGAATATGTCTATTTGGATCTGTTCTGTCTGGGATATGCTGCACTTCTTGGATTTGTAATTTTATGTCTTTCATAAGAGATGGGAAATTTTCAGTGATTATATCCTCCATTAGTCCTTCTGCTTCTTTTTCCTTCTCTTGTCCTTCTGAGACACCCATAACAGATATATGCATATGCTTCATGTTGTCACTCAATTCCCTAAGACCCTGCCTATATTTTTCCATTCTTTTACCTATCTTTTCTTTGAGTGTTGGATTTCAGATGTCCCATCCTCTAGTCCACTAATCCCTTCTTCTGCCTCTTCAAATTTATTGTTGTAGGTCTACATTCTTTTCCCATCTCTTCTATTTTGCCTTTTATTCCCATAAATTCTGCAATTTTTTTCAAATTTTCAAGTTCTAAACTTTATGTTCACCCAAAGTCATCTTTATATACTCTCTCAACTCATTGATTTGATTTTATGAGATTCCGCATGTCTGTTTGAACATCCTGAATTACTTGCTTCAACTCCTGTTTCTCAGTTGAATTGTTGGTTTGTTCCTTTGACTGGCCCATATCTTTGATTTTCCTAGTATGATTCATTATTTTTTGCTGGCTTCTATGCATTTGATTTCCTTAATTTAGTTTATTCTGGAGGTTGTTTTCTCTCTTTTACTTAGGGTTTTCTTGTTGGTTGGCTTTGTTCTCTATCTGTTCTTTGTCATTCAGTTCAACTTATCCTATACCTCTACCATAGGCTCTGTCTAACTGATCGGGATTTTTCAGATCTTGTTTTTCTGTCTCCTCTTCTGCCTATTTGGAGCCTTTTTAAATGAAGATATTGTCAACCCCAGTTAGATTTTCCCAGGCCAGACAGACCCATAGCTCAGGAGGAGAGAGTCTCCATTATCAAGTTTCCTTGAGAGTGAGTCCCAGCAGGTTGTCAGACTTTCCTTTGTAACCTTTAGTCTCTATGCTTTTCCTCTCATGTTCAGCATGTGGTGATTGTCTGCTCACAGCTTCCCACCAGCATAAAATGAATTTTTGCCTTTAATTTCAGCAGCCTTTCCCTGCCAGGGCTGCCGTTGAGAACCAGGCTGAAGTAGTAGGTGGGCTTTGATTGCTTCTATTTTCCAGCCCCTGGGGCCTAAATTCCCTGGAGAAGGTCTGCCACCTGATCTGGGCCCCACTCCTCTTTTCTTGGGAAACATATACCCTTTAGAGAATTCCCTTTCACCTGTTTACTTTGTCTCTCAGACATGCCTTATTCTACCCTTGCATGGGGCAGTGCTGAAGTCTGAGTGATTGCATTTCTATCTAATGAGCTATTGAGAAGTTAAAAGAAAAAAAAAAAAAGAAAGCCCTTTCAGAGTAGGGATGCCCACTTTGCCAATCAAGAGCTGGACTTGGTACATGAATCTATGTGTCCCCAGGCTTTATGTTCCACCTTTTCTTGGGGTCCAGTCCTTTACCAGTATTTTGTCCTGTCCAGCTGAAAAATCCTCTAGTGTTAAATTTTTTGTTTCTGTCAGCCCTGCCCCCTCACTGCTGGAGCAAAACTCCTGATTCCTTTAATGCTTGTTCCGGGTTTATCTGAGCTCGGAGCCTGTTTTCATTAGTCAGAATTTGTTAATTAATTCCACAATTGGAGCTTGGTTGTGCTAGCTTCTTTGTTACTAGAAAATCTGTTTCCCTTCCTCTTGGGGAACCAGCCTGCATATTGGAGAGGGGCACCAGCTTCCATCACATAAGAAGCTTATAGTTCTGTGTGGGGTCTCACCCTTTCCACCCATTCCAGACTGGTGTACAATATGTGTTCGGTCAGTGGTGTCCCCTCAACTGTTGTTCCATGCCTTTCTTGGCTAGTAACTAGTTGCTCTAGAGGACAAGCTAAGTTCTGCTCCTCATTATGCCACCCTCTTGCCCCACCTCTCTCCTAAACTCTTTTTTTTTTTTTGCATGGGCAGGCACCAGGAATCAAACCTGGGTCTCTGGCATGACAGGCAAGAACTCTGCCTGCTGAGTCACTGTGACCCACCCTAGAGTCATTTTTAAACTCTATTTCCTTATCTGAAAAAATGGGGATAATATCTTCCTTAAATTTTGCATGTGAAAACTAAATACAATGTTTGTGAAGTTCCCAGCACATAGATTGCACTCAGCAAAGTTCAAAGAGATCTCTTAGAGATTTCTCATTTTCTAAATAGTTTCACATCACACTATTTACTTACTTATGGTTGTTATATTGTTCTGAATATGACTTTCTTTTTTAGGAAACTCAGATAAACCATGATTTAAATAAGTGATATCGTTCCCAGTAAAGACTCAGTTTTTCCTCTTGTTCTAGTTTGTTAGCTGCCGGAATGCAATATACCAGAAACAGAAGGGCTTTTAAAAGGGGGAATTTAATGAGTTGCTAGTTTACAGTTCTAAGGCCAAGAAAATGTCCCAATTAAAACAAGTCCATAGACATGTCCAATTTAAGGCATCCAGGTAACGATACCTTGGTTCAAGAAGGCCAACGACGTTCAACATTTCTCTCTCAGCTGGAAGGGCACATGGCAAACATGGCATTATCTGCTAGTTTTCTCTCCTGACTTCTGGTTTCATGAAGCTCCCCAGGAGATGTTTTCCTTCTTCATCTCCAAAGGTCACTGGCCCATGGACTCTCTGCTTAGTGGTGCTGCAGTATTCTCTGCTCTCTCCGAATCTCGCATTCTCCAAAATGTTTCCTTTCTTATAGGACTCCAATAAAGCAATCAAGACCCACCCAAATGGGTGGAGACATATCATCACCTAGTCCAGTTTAACAACCACTCTTGACTAAATCACATCATCCAGGGAGATGATCTGATCAGAGTTTCAAACATATAGTAAAATAGGAATTATTCTACCCTCATGAAGTGGGGTTTTGATTAAAACATGGCTGTTCTAGGGGGCATACTTCTTTTCAAACCAGCATACCTATTCTCTCTTCCTTCAATTTCTTTAATATTTTTATCTTAAAATCATAAATTTTTTCCTAAGTTCCCAGCTCTTTTTCCTTTTCTTTTACAATCGCTGGCTGATACAAACTATAGCAAGTTCATCGGTCATAGCAATCACAGCACATTGATTATTTTATTCCTCTTCAAAATAGATTGAATCTGCGAGTGGATATGGCTCCCTAATGTGGTCCTCTTAAAATGAACACTTAGCCCACACTCCTTACTCTTCAATAAGGACTGGAAGACCTAGTCTGTGACTTTATTTCCCTTTGGATACCTTCTCTTAGGGCCTCTACTCAGAAAGGGCCCATGTTTGGGGTTTAATGTTCTGCTATCCAGTCTTGAAAACTCTTCAGAATTTCATCTCTGAATTTGTATTTTGTAAGTGACATCAGATGGGACACTAAAACATGCACTGGAGTTGTGGCACCTCAGTTCGTCTTCAGTTAGTCCTTAACCTTGGAATGGGTTCTTGGCTGCCAGCTCCAAGATCCTTGGTGCTCTGGGACATGCCCAGCATCCCACTCCCTGCCCTTCCTCATGCCTGCTGATGCATTCTGTCTGGGTCAGTCGCCCCATTGGGATCCATGTTTCTCCTTCACTTGCTGACCCTGGAGGGGGCCTGAGCATGAGCATGAGCATGAGGTATGTTTGGGTGTGGTGCACACACCCAGCAGTATTTCTGGGTGGGAAACAGTGTCCTGGCCTATGGGGTCAGGTGGCTGGCTAGAGGGTGTCCAGGCAGTGGTAGGTTAAGGGTGGACCCCTGGGCACCTGTGAGGTTCTGCACTTTACCTATGAATATTCCCATGCTGATGGCATTAAATAGTAAATAAAAGAAAACTATGTTAGGTCAAGACAGAGATCAGAGAGAAAGGATCAAGTTTTAGATGTTAGTACCTTTCATAGATATTTAATCTTGCTGTTTAAACAAGGGTGCCTACTTTTCAGTGAACCCCATAAACTATGTGAATGGTCCCTGCCTGCTTGCTTGTTCTCTGAACTCCTGCATGGACCTGCCTGGAAGACTGTATTCTCCTCCCTTCCTGTTACTTTCTTTGCATCCCAGCTAGTTACCTTGAACCCCATTCAGACGGAGTCAGTCTGCTTGAAGTCACATTGTCCCAGGACTTCCTGGGGTGGGGGAGATTCCTATTCCATGTCTTCATATACTCTAACTGTGCGTGAGCCTTTCTTCCCTTAGAAGCAAAGTACTGAGTCAAATGTTAATTCCAAATTTTATAGTGCTAGTGCCAAGGGGGTCTCTGAAAGGATACTCAAAATATTTGGATGCATTCCTAATATTGGCCTTACTATGCTATTCCTTAATGTATATGATTCATTATCTATTAATTTAATCAATATTTCTTGATTGCTTAGTGTACATCATGCTCTGCTAAGTACTGAGAATACATTTATTCATTCAAAAGGTATTTATTGAATGTATACTAGATGTCAGACTAATCTAGAGGTAAACCAGAAAGGCCAAATCTCTGCTTTTGTGGAATTTATATTTTAGTGGTGTGAGAGCTGTGGGAGACAAACAAAAAACAACTAAGCAAATAATGTCTATCTTCTGTGATGTTTATTTGAAATTTAGAATTACCTTTATAGAAACAAAACAGAACTCTCCTTTTAGTTCTGAGAAAATACAGATGGATTCTTCCAGCATAGGGAATTTTCTTCTTCTGTGTGTCCTTTGTTACCAATCGTCAATGGAAATTAATGCTAGATATAATCAATAAATTCCAAGTGTCCCTCATGAACATAGCTTAGGGAGAAGAATACAAATGTCCCTTACCTCAAATAACTCAAGACCTAATTAATAATTCAAGGAAGTATACTCAAGAGATGAGCTATGGTAGAAAAACAAAACTACCATTGGGTTTCCAGAAGAGTGAAAGGGCCAAAAGCAGAGGGAGGGTTGATCTTAGAGATCTTTCTTGAGTATAGCTGTGAATAGTGAATTGAAATGAATGGAGAAGACATTATAGGTAAAATATCACATGAAGAGACAATGAGAAATTCACCTGGGTGATGGACTCTGCTAACTCTAAGGGAGACTAAGAAGATAGGGTAAATTATGAAGTAGCCCAAGTACTAAGTAAAGAATTTTATATATTGGTTGTAGATATGTTACACACTAAAAGATCTGGAGTGTTGTGATTAAAATAAAGCTTTAAAAAGATTAACATATCAGGAGTCTACTTGGTGGCTTTGCTCAGACAGGAATTAAAGGTGAAGGATAAATCATGATACTTTTGAAACTACACAGTTGTGAAATGACAGAGATTTGAAATAGGCTGAGAAAAGTTGGACTAAACATGAAATATGGATCAGCATGAATAGGTATGGATGGTATGGAACATAGAAGAATATAAAATCACTGAGATTGCCACTTTAATGATAAGAAGCACGGAAACTTTCAAAGAATCAAAAATAGGTAATGAATTTTTAAAAAATTACTAAAATGCAACGAGTCCCCACCCCCATCGCTAAATCGTTAAACGTGGGACCCACCATTCTCTCTCTCTTCACTGCCTCCTTGACTATGTCAACTCAAAACTTGACAACGAGGCTGACAGTCCCATTTGCTCTAAGAGGCAAAATAGCATTCACTGTCATTGCAAATAATAGCATTTCCTCAGTGAAGGTTGAACTAAATTACTTTAACAAGGCTAAATTAAAAATCAAACATGTTGATGCATTTAATGTAAGGCACAGAGGACACAAAAGATCATCAAAAATGAGTGGCAATATTGATTGTCATAAACAACCTTTCATGGAGGAAAGCAGACTCAGTTCTGACCCTTGGAATGCAGTTACCCTATTCTTAGTTTATTTGCTCATAGCTTATATAACACTTATAATTTAGGTCATTTATTTCTTTTCTTGCCGTATTTTATTTTTACACACAATTTTAACCTTTCTTTCACCACCACAATCTCTTCTTTTAAATGATGATAATAATAGTAATTCCATCTTAAATTTTAGAATTTTATGAATTTCTTTTCTTCTTTTATAATATATGAAGTAGATAGAACATACATAACTATACTTACTTTACAGAATAAAATGTTATGTATTTTAAATATGTACTGATAGATAACTTGGGTATTGTAAGGCAAAAACTTTTTACTGGCTTTGCTAAACTTAAACCATATTTCCATCAATTTACTAAAGGAGTTCTGTGCCATATCTGTGGTCTTACAATTTCACAAGTTTAAATTCTGTAAAACAGTAGAGGATGGCTTTTAGATTTTTGGATTTAGTTGTGCTATAAAATGTTGCTTAAAGAAAAACCCAGGGATTCTCTGAAATTTGCTTAGACGTTTACCTTAAAAGCATAACTCAGATTAAATTCTTACAACTCACACCTGAGAAAATTCTGAAAGTAGAAAAAAAAAATTCTAGCAGAAATGCTGGGCATAAATAATCCTTTTTCGAGGGTTTGGTGATCTCCTTATTCTGCTTTAGAGAAAAAAAATTTTGACATTCTTTATCTTCATGAACAGTTGCACCAACTGCCAGCATACCATGTGAATATCATAAGCCCTGAAATAGATGAATGAAAATATCAGCTTAAATATAAACAAGTACAACTTGGATTTTATAAATTCTTGATTAATACAGCCATATTAAGGTATCTAGAAATATTTTTGGAGTAAATACTTAAATTCCTTATCCCTTTAATTATTTATTATCTTTGACATTCCGTAGTTTGTGGATACATCACTGCGTTCTCTGCCTCCATTTTCATGTGACCTTCTTCTTTTTTGTTTCTTCTTTTCATAAAAACACCAGTCATACTGGATTAGGTGCCACCCTAATTCAACATGTCCCCAGCTTCAATACATCTACAAATACCCTGCTTCCAAATAAGATCACATTCACAGGTACTGGAGGTTAGATGTTGTTTTGGTTTGCTAAAACAGACAAAATGCAATATACCAGAAATGGACTGGCTTTTCACAATGGGAATTTATGAGCTTACAAGTTTGAAAGTGTCCAAATTAGGGCATCAACAGGTTGATATCTTCTCTGAGGACTGGTTATCAGTGAGCTTGGGCTCCTTGTCAGACAGTAAGACACATGGTGACATTTGCTGGTCCTTCTCTCCCAGGTTTCCTTGCTTCCAGCTTCTCAGTTTCTCCATCGGTGGCTTTTTCTCAAAACTTCTCTGGAACTTTTTCCATGAGCTTCTCTCAATTTCATCTCTTAGCTTCTATGTGTGTTTTATCCTCTTATAAAGGCTTCCAGTAAGAGGATTAAGACCTACCTTGAATGAGGTGCGTCACATCTCAATTGGAATAATCTAATTAAAAGGTTCAACCGTCAATAGACCTACATCCACAGGAATGGATTAAAAGAACAAGGCCTTTTCTGGGGCACATAACAGCTTCAAATTACCACAGACTTCAATATATCTTTTGGGGGAGGGCTCAATATAACCCATAACACATGGCAAGAATGCTTTTCTGCCTAGTATCTGTTATCAAAATTGCAGTACTGGGTGGGATTTGTCATGGATATGAAGCAGATTAAGGGTTATTTATTTTGCTTGCTCTATATTCAGAATAAAGTTCAGCTCTGACAAAAAAAGAAGAGGAATTACATGAGTTATCTCCCCATTCTAGCCTAATACCCAAACAAATCCATAATTGTGTCTGCAGAAATTTCTGCTGACTGTACAAAAAAATACCTCATCTTAAGCTGATCCATTATTCTGCTCCAGTATTCTCTCTAACACAGAGATTTGGTGATTCCACCTTCTCTGTCTTACCACAAAGTTTATGGAATAAAATTCCTTACCATGGTATTCAAAGTCCTTCAAATTCTGGATCTGGCAAACATTTTGTTCTCTAAAATGATTTTGAACTCTTGCCACATTTGAGAACCTCTGTGACACCAGGAATTCCCAGGAAGAAAAGGTATGGTCCCTGCCGTTATGGAGCTCCCAGTGAACAAGTGATCACAACTCTGGGGGGTGGGGGTTGAGAATTTTTCACATGAGTGCGTATGTAAAGATTAAGTCTGACTGGAAGAGTTTGGGAAATTTTCCCAAAGGAAATAGTGGAATACACTCATTTGATTGCTAGAAGTCCATCAGATAGAAAAGAGGTTAAAAGGTCTTTTCGGAAAGGAAAATGAGCTCTACAAAATCTCAGAGGTGTTACCGATATGCTCAGAAAATGGCAAGCCATCTTACATGGTTGGCAAATAGGGGTCTGTGAGAGCCTTGAAGAGAGAGAATGTTGGAGCCCACCATGAATAGCTTTCAGTTCAGAGAGATGTGGTCTTTATGAACTAAGCTATAGAAGAAAACATTAAGGTTTTTTTTTTTTAAAGATGTTTGATATTTACATGCTTGAATTATTCCTCCATGATGTCTGGGTCCTCCATGGGAATGAATCATGCTCTTTACTGTAATTTTTAGAATTCTGTCTACTTTTATGGTAGCGTTGATGCTTTTCTTTCTTATATGGTATGCTAGTCTTCAAATATCTGTCTTTTCCTTTTTTTGGGTATTGAATTATGTCTCCAACAAAAGACATGTCCAAGTCTTAATCAGTTCTTGTGGGAGTGAACCCATTTGTAAATAGAATCATTGAAAATGTTAAGGTGAATCAGGGTGTAAATTCATTTGTAAATAAAATCTTAAAAGCTCCTATTTAGTTGAGGCTAAATTGAATCAGGATGGGATTTAATCCACATGACTTAGTCTTTGTAAGCAAAGGATATTGGACACAGAAGTAACAGCCATAAGTCATCAGAAACGAGAGGAACAGATACAAGGAGAAGCAGAGCACCATGGGTTGGGGACAGAGACACAAACCAAGGGTCCCAAGGGATTGCGCCAAGCCAAGCACCAGCATACTCTGGAATGAAGTGAAGCCTACCAAGATCTTGACTTTGGACCTCTAGTCTCCAAAATGGCATGACAATAAATTCCAAATGCTTAAGCCAAAAAAAAGGAGATACATGAAAGAGATTACCTATGCAGCTATAGCATAAATGGGATCCATAATAAAATGGGGAGGAGTACAGGAGATTAAGGAATTGAGCTAGTAGGCAACTGTAGTCATCTTTGCCAATGTATGGTGAAGGCATAAAGTAAGGCAGTGGCCAACAGGCTATGAAGGCAGGAAAGATCAGCAAGATGTAGTAAAAGTAAAATTGCCATAATTTCATTACAAGGTGAATAAAGGAGTGAAGGAATGGGAAAAATATAAGATGACCTCTAAATTTCCAATTGGGAATAAGGTCAGTCTGAATGTGGCACTCCAAAAAAGTGAGTACAGAAAGAGGAGGTATCTGGATAAAAACAAGGAAGAAGAGAGATAAGGAGGTTGGTTTGAATGATATTGAGTCTGAGATCATATTGAGTCTGAGACCCCATTGAGGGTCTAAATAAAAATGTATCCAAGTAAAAATGAATCCACTTGGCAATTAGATCTACATACTTGTAGTTCAGGAGAGAATTCCGAGCTAATTAAAGCTCTGGGAATGACTGGGGGTACAGCTGATATTCAAAGCCATAGCAGCCGAATAAGGGAATAAAAAGCAGCTGGTGATCTCCCAAAAGTTCATATTTGAGACAATTTTTTAACAGCAAAGCAATTTAAATTTTTTTTTACATTTGTCATAGTTCATGCAAGAACTTTTTTATATTTGTAGTGTTAATCAGTGACATACATATCTTTAAACAACCACTACCAATCAAATTCATCTTCAATACAACACTATTGCTTATAATTCCAATTACCATCACCTCCATCCATCTTGGTGTGTTTCCATCATTTGGCAACTATGAATAATGCTGCTGTGAACATCAGAGTGAAAATGTCTGTTTGTGTCCTTATGTGCTGGTTTGAAAAGATGTATGTACCATAGAAAAGCCATGTTTTAATACTAATCCCATTTTGTAAAGGCAGCTGTTTCTTCTAATCCCTATTCAGTGCTGTATGTTTGAAACTATAATTAGATCATCTCCCTGGAAATGTGACACAGTCAAGAGTGATTGTTAAACTGGATTAGGTCTAGATGTGTCTCCACCCATTTGGGTGGATCTTGATTAGTTTATTGGAATCCTATAAAAGAAGAAACATTTTAGAGAAAGTGGGAGATCCTGAGAGAGCAGAACAACATAGCCACGAGAAGCAGAGTCCATCAGCCAGTGAACTTTGAAGATGAAGAAGGAAAATGCCTCCCAGAGAGCTTCATGAAACAGGAAGCCAGGAGAAAAGCTAGCAGATGATGCTGTGTTCGCCACATGCCCTTCCAGCTGAGAGAGAAACTCTGACTGTGTTCACCATGTGCCTTTCCACTTGAGAGAGAAACCCTGAACTTCATTGGCCTTCTAGAATCAAGGTATCTTTACCTAGATGCCTTAGATTGACATTTCTATAGATTTGCTTTAATTGGAACATTTCCATGGCCTAAAAACATTAACTTGCAACTCATTAAACTCCCCTTTTTAAAAGCTGTTCTTTTTCTGGTATATTGCATTCTGGCAGCTAACAAACTAGACACCCTACTTTCAGATTTTTGTGGTATATACTGAGTAGTGAAATTGCTAGGTCATAGGGCAATTCAATATTTAGTTTTCTGAGGCACCACCAAATTGTCTTTCACAGTGGCTGTGCCATATTACATTCCCACCAGCAGTGAATAAGTGCTTCTATTTCTCCAATCCTATTCAACATTTGTAGTTTCCTTATTGTTAAATAGCAGCCATTCTTTTAGGTGTGAGATGATATCTCATGTTGATTTTGATTTGCATTTCTCAAATGGCTAATGAAGATTAATATCTTTTCACATGTTTTTTTTTAGCCATTTGTATGTTCTCTTTGGAAAAATGTCTACTCATATCTTTTCCCTATTTTATAATTAGACTGTTTGCCCTTTTATTGTTGAGTTGTAGGCTTTTTTTATATCTACTGGATAGCAAACCCTTATCAGATTATATGGTTATGAAATACTCTCTCCCATTGAACCAGCTGTCTTCACATTTTTGGCATAGTCATTTGAAGCACAGAAATGTTCAGTCTTGAGGAGTTCCCATTTATCTAGTCTTTCGTTCCTTGCTTATGCTTTGGGTGTGAAGTCTAAGAAGCTACCTGCTATCACTAGGTCTTAAAGATGTTTCCCTATATTTTCTTCTAGGATTTTTATGATATTGGGTCTTATATTTAGGTCTTTTATTCATTTGGAGTTAACTTTTGAATAGGGTATAAGGTTGGAGTCCTCTTTCCTTCCTTTGGATATGGATATCCGGTTTTCTGAGTCCCATTGATTGAAGAAACTATTCTGTCCCAGTTCAATGGATTTGGAACCTTGTAAAATATCAATTGAACCATAGATCTGAGGGTCTATTTCTGAACTCTCAACTCAGTTCCATTGATCAATATGTCTATCTTTGTGCTAATACCATGTTTCAGCATGTTTTGACTGCTGTGGCTACATAATAAAATTTAAAGTCAGGAAGTGTAAGTACTTCTACTTCTTCCTTCTTTTTTAGGATGCTTTGACTACTCCAGCCCTGTTTCTCTTGCACATAAATTTAATAAGTAACTTTTCCAAGTCTGCAAAGTAGGTCATTAAAATTTTGATTGGTATTGCGTTGTAGCTGTAGATCAATTTAGATCGAATTGACATCTTAATGACATTTAGCCTTCTTTTCCAAGAATAGAGAATGTCTTTTCACCTATTTAGGTCTTTGATTTTTCTTAGCAATATTTTGTAATTTTCTGTGTATAGGTCCTTTCATCCTTGGTTAAGTTCATTCCTAGATACTTGATTCTTTTAGCTAATATTGTGAATGGAATGGAATTTTTTCTTAATTGCCTCCTCAGGTCATTACTAGTGTGTAGAATCACTACTTAATTGTATACATGAATCCTGTATCCTACCACTTTGCTGAATTTTTTTATTAGCTTAAATAGCTTTGTCATAGATTTCTTCGGATTTTCCAAAAATGGGATCATGTCATCTGCAAATAGTGAGAATTTTATTTCTTCCTGTCTAATTTGGATGCCTTTTATTTCTCTTTCTTGCCTAATTGCTCTAGCTAGAACTTCTGGTACAATGTTGAGTAACAGTGGTGACAGTGGATATTCTTGTCTCATTGCTGATCTTAGGGGGAATGCTTTCATTCTCTCACCATTAAGTATGATGCTGGCTGTGGGTTTTTCATCTATGCCTTTTATCATGTTGAGGAATAAGGGCATAAGTGGCTAGTGATGTCCCCAAAGTCCATATTTGAACCAATTTTTTTAGAGACAAAGCGAGGTTTAGTTCAAGGCAGTTTTGTGCAGTACAGATTTATAGGCAAATTTGGGGAGCCCTTTTTCCTCTCCTTAATTTTCCCTTGCCTCCAGTGAATTTGCTCACCTTTCTTTTAGGACAAATTCCCCACCTGCAACTAAATTATTGCCACTATCAGTGAACGTTTGTGGATTTTTTTGGTAAAATAGTAATAATAAAAAAATTCCTTATGCCAGGCATCGTAATAATTTTCATAAGTGTTTCTGTATTTTTGTCTCCCCTTTAATTAATTAGGTACCCATCGCATCATTGTCTTTTCCTTGAGACACGGGACACTTTGAAGGTGTACAAATTTTACAAAACTTACCACACATTAAATGCATTTTAAGCTTACTGACTCCATAAGTTAATTTTGCCAGTCCCATTTTGATGAACATTGAGTTTATTTCCATGGGCAGTTTAGAGAGATGGCATTTAAAGTATGGTGCTGTGAGTATACTGGAACCTGAATCTTTATTGATTTATCTGATTATCTCTAAAGGATAAATTCCTATACACGAACTTCCTGGACCATTACCTTCCCTGTAAGTTATCTTCACATGGTATACTTGGCTTTTCACAAACTATTCTCACCTGCTTCTCCAGCCTCATCTCTGACCACTGCTCAAACTCCCACTGCACCTTCCAGTCATACTGACACCCCATTCCTCCAATGTATAAGCCCCAAATCTTCTTTGGAATCTTACATATACTGCTGACTCTGACTAGGAGATGGTCTGCGTACTGTCTCCTTATCACTTATTTTTTAATTTATACCCCTTGCTTTACTATAAGTGCCATGAAATCAAGAAGCAAACCTGTCTTTAGAGGGTGTCTAGTCTCACTTTGATACTAAATGCAATGGCATTTGTGATGTTTTAGATGTTGGGCAAAAAAAGTTCCTCCCTCCCTCCCCACAATATACACTCTGATGTAAATTCCACTGCTGAGTTAATTGTTATTTACAAAACGAAATGTTATCAAAATTGAGGTGGCTGAACTGTGTATACCTCACTTATCAGTGTATTTTCTGATGCATCACTAAGACCCTAAAAGAGACACATAGCTGCTGGTAATACTATTGGCTCAAAATATGGTCTTGGATTTGAAAAGCGTAATTTTTGCCACGCTTCTGTTCTGTGAGAATATATATACTAATAATCTTCATGTTTCTCTTTGTATCCACAAATATCAATTTTTCCTGTTCTTGAAGCAAACTCAGCATTAGGAAGACCCTGGTGGGGATGACCTCCAAAATTTCCTATCCCCCTCCTCTACATGTCCATGCCCTGTATCATCCCCAGGACTGGGAATAAGATGGATTTTATTGCTGTGATTAGCTTGTGATATAATACATGGTTGACCTTAAGGAGTTTATCTGAGTGGGTCTCAGTTAATCATATGTGCCCTTGAAAGCTGATCATCGTCTCCATCTGATCACAGAAGGATTGGAGAGATTCACAGTGTAAGAAGTACTTGATACACCACTGCTGACTTGAAGATGTATTGTCCACGTGGCAAGGTCTGTTGACCACCTCTAGGAGTTGAGAGCAGCCCCAGCTGAGAGCCAGCAAGAAAACAGGAACTCAGTCTTATGACTCTAAGGAACTAAATTCTGCTAATAATAAGAATGATCTTGGAAGTGAAATTTGCTCCAATTCCCCTGATGATAACTAAGCCCAGATGACACCTTGATTGCAGACTTGTGATAGCCTAAGCAGAGAACCCAGCCACACCAGGTCAAACATCTGCCCTGCCAAACTGTGCAATGATAAATAGATGTTATTTTAAGTGACGAAGCTTGTGATAAATGAAGTAATAGAAAACTAATACAGAGGAGTGAAGGGTAGGAGTGGAAAAGCAGAGCTGGTGCCCAGACATCCCTGAAAAATATCTCGGCCTTCTATTTTGAGTATTCTGGCAATCCTCTATTTGTTGAGCAAATGAACATTACTCAGATCGGTGGGGACACAGTAAAGAAGGCATCTTCTAAGAAAGAATTGTGACCTGCAGTGAATAGTTCAGAGGCTCCATAGAGCTACAGAGCACTCGATCAATGATTTACTGATGATAAATTATAAGATTATATTTATAAATCTGATAATTTGGAGTTGAAAGACTTTTGACCTCAATAATTTATTGTTCAGTCAATAATCCATTAAATATTTTCCTTGTTGATTAAAGATATTTCTACAACTGCGTAAAAGGTGTGACTGCAAGGTGAAGTGGGTGAAGGCTAGATGAAAGGAGAATATTCCCTGTACAGTGGAAAAGATATTGTCATTTATACAATGAAAGTTAATCATGGGGGAAGACCTTCTTCCCAACTTCTAAGTCCTCACCTAGTGAATAATTAACTCTAGAAACTCAGAGATACTTAAGTATCTCTTAAGGATATGCTTAAAATCTAACCATAGATCAAAGGGAAGAAAGTGCTGGGGGAAGGATGTACTACGTTTGAGACAGAACTGTTCTGGAGCAGGCTTGAACTAGCTCATGAGAGCAAAATTATTAAATATTCAGGGATTTTGTGAACTGGCTGATAAACCATTGGAAGTTTATTGGGAGTATTTTGCCAACAAATCCTGCAAATCAGGAGTTGGTTGACCAACAAGCCAATACTTCCATGCAAGTGATTTTATGCATAATTTGAAATCAGATAATCTCTTGGTAGGTTATGCACTAGTGATTTTTAGATGACATAAGTGTCTTCTGAAGAAATCTTAAACCAGGATTAAAATTATGAAGAGGTGGAGTTAGTGGAAGAAAACTTGTTGAGGATGTAAGTTTTCAAGTAGGCTTTGCTAAATTGTCAGAAAGGAGAAGGATGTAATTTCCATAAGCAATGGAGAAGAATTATACATGTCAGGGATGTTGAAGGAGACAGATTTGATTAGAACAGAAGAATCTTAAGAAAATGAGAGAGGGCTGGATGGGTGTATTGGTTTCTTATTGTGCTGTAACAAATTACCACAAACTTAGTAGCTTACAACAACTCAAAATTATTACATTACAGTTTCGTAGATCAGAAGTCAAAGATGGGTTGGCAGGGCTGTGTTCCAACTGGAAGCCTAGGGGAGAATCTGTTTTCTAGCCTTTAGGGGTTGTCCACATTCCTTGGCTCGTTGCCCCACCTCATTCGGAACTCTGCTTCCTTTGTCAAAGCTCCTTCTCTGACTCTGACTTTCGTTAGGGACCTTCATGATGACATCATGCCCAACTGTGTAATTCAGGATAATTTGTCCATTGCAAGAACATTATTTTAATCTCATGTGAAAGGTCCTTTTTCTATGTAAGGTAACATATTTATAGGCTTTGGGAATTAGGACATGAACATCTTAGACACACTATTTCTTTGCCTGCCTCAAAAATAAGCCAGTTGATTATGGGCTTTAAATGGCAGACTGAAGAGATTAGATAGTTATTGGTACTGAGCAAGGGAGTGATTTGACGAAAATGGCAAAGGGTTTTATATATATATAAAACATCAGATACTTTCCATATCTGCCATTGTAGAGTCTGGCCATACCAATGGCAAGCAAGAATAAAAGGTGACGAGACCCCTCATACCTTTGCTAGTGGAAGTATAAACTGATGAAATATTTTGAAACATCTAGCAAAGTGAGAGATATCCACACCCCCATCTCAGCATTTTAATCAAATTCATATTTTAACAGATGGTTTAGAGAAACTGGAAATAGTTCTGTAGTAGATTACTCATAGTAGGAGGTGATTAGAGTATGAACTAGGGTAGGGCACTGAAATCTGGAACAATTGAATCTAAAATTATTTCCTGCCACCACTACAGGACCAAGATATGACTGTGGAAAGGCTACGAGAGAAAAAGAATCAAAGTTGGTTCTAAGGATTGCAAGTTCGGGGGGCCCAGGAGTGTAAATATCAATGTTAAGGGCTTGTTAAATTTAAAACAACAACAACAAATTTTATTAATAGTGTAGTGTTATATATTTCCTTTTGAAACTTGCTTCTTTAAATATTTTTCAGATGCATTCATGTTGTTACATGTAGTTATTTTGACTGTGATGTGGCATTTTGATGTATCATTATACATTATGATTATAAATTTATATTTATTTCCCATTGAAGCTCACAAGGACTCCCAGAGTTTCTGCTGTTGCAAGCAATGCTGCTTTGATATTCTTGTACATATTATATTTCCTTTTGTACCAATGTGAAGGCTTCTTTAGTGTGTGAACATGGAATTGTAATTGCTGAGATGGGGGTGTGGATATCTCTCACTTTGCTAGATGTTTCAAAATATTTCATCAGTTTATACTTCCACTAGCAAAGGTATGAGGGGTCTCGTCACCTTTTATTCTTGCTTGCCATTGGTATGGCCAGACTCTACAATGGCAGATATGGAAAGTATCTGATGTTTTATATATATATAAAACCCTTTACATTGTGCATATAAATGGTTTTTAAATATAGTGACAGAGTTTTGTAACCATCCCCCAAATCAGTTTTAGAATATTTTTGTCGCCCTAAAAAAATCCCTTTTCCTGTTAGCTGTAAATCCCCAATTATCTCCAATACTGCAGCCCCTGGCTAAAACTGATCTACTTTCTTTCTGACTCTATAGATTTGTTTATTCTGTACATTTCATAAGAATGGAATCATACAATACGTGGTCCTTTGTGACTGATTTTCATCATCATATTTTCAAAGTTCATCCACATTCCTTTTTTATTGCTGAATAATATTCCATTGTATGGATAATATTATTTTATTTATCCATTCATGAGTTGAAGGACATTTAGATTGCTTTTGCTTTTTAGCTATTATGAATAATGCTATTACAAGCATTTATGTGCAAGTATTTCTATGGGCACCTGTTTTTATTTCTCTTCGGTCTACGCTTAGCAGTGAATTTTAGGTTGTGTGTGAACTGTTTAAATCCTGAGGACCTTCCACGCTGTTTTCCAAAATGGCTGCAACACTTTACATTCCACCCAGTGATATATGAGGGTTCAATTCCTTCACACCCTCGCCAATATTTGTTATAATTTGTCTTTTTAAATTTTAGAAATCTGTTTTCGTTTCCTTGGCTGCCGAAGCAAATACCATGGTATAGGTCAGGTTAAACAATGGGAATTTATTCCTTTACAGTTTTGAGATTAGGATAAAAGTCCAAAAGTCACATGGTGGCATCTCCTGGTTTCTCCTTTGTCTTCTGAGTTCCGTTGATGTTCGGTTTCTAATTCTCCTGTGACTTTCTCAAAGCGCATTCATGTCCATGATGCACTTTGAGTTAAGTTTTGTGGACATTGTGAGGAAGAGATTCACCTTCATAATTTCATGTGAACATCCAGTTGTCCTAGTGTCATCTGAAATCCCCAACGGTATTGCTTTAGCACTCTTGTCAAAAATCAGTTTGCCATAAATGTGAGAGTTTATTTCCAGACTTTCTGTTCTATTCTACTGATCTTTATGTCTATGCTTATGTCACTCCCATGCTGACTTGATTACTATGGCTTTGTAGGTTTTGAAATGGGGATAAGTGAGTCCTCTGACTCTGTTCTTCCATTTCAAGAATGGTCAGTAAGAAAGAAATCCCCTCCTTCATGTCTGGTTCTGATAATCTGAGTCTTCTCTCTTTTGCTCTTGGTCAGCCTATCTAAAGGTTTGGCAATTTTGTTGATCTTTTCAAAGAACCATCTTTGGTGTCATTGATTTTCTCTGTTGTTTTACTCTTCTTTATTTCATTAATTTTCATCTTTTTCTCTGCTGTGTCCCTTCTTCTGCTTGTTTTCATTTAAATTTGCACTTCTTTTTCCAGTATCTTAAGGTAGGTAGTTATGTTATTAATTTGAGATTTTTTTTTCATATAGGCACTTAAACTATAAGTTTTGTTTTTTGTACTACTTTACCTATATCCCATAACTTTTGAAATGTCTTAATTTTCATTCATGTCAAAGTATTTTCAAATTTCCTTTATGATTTCTTCTTTGACGCATTGATTATTTTGAGGGTGTTATTTAACCTTCACATATTTATCAAGTTCCAAAATTTATTTCTGTATTCATACCTAATTTCATTCCTTTGTGTTCAGATAGCATACTTTGCATGATTTCATTACTTTTAAATTCTTGATGCCTGTTATAGAATCTAGCTATGTTCTCTTCTGGAGACTTCTATATCCGCTAAGAAGAATGGGTATTGGGCTCTTGTTGAATGGTGTATTCTATGAATGTCTGCTATGTCTAGTTGGATTATAACATTGTCCCAGTCTCCTACTTCTTTGGTGATCTTCCTGGTTGTTCTGCCTATGTTGAAAGTAGTGAAGTCTCCAACTATTGCTGCTGAATTCTCTATATTTCCCTTCAATTCTGTCCATTTTTGATTCACATATTTGGGGGCTCTGTTGTTTATATGGATATAATTGTTATACCTTGCTAATGAATTGACACTTTTATCACAATGAAACATTTTTCTTCTCTACTAGCATTTTTTGTTTTAAAGTTGATTTTATCTGCTGTTAGCATGACTGCTCCAACTTTCTTGGGATTTCTGATTGCATGATTTATATTTTGTCATCTTTTTTCTTTCAACCTATTTGCATATTTAAAATGAAAATATGTCTCTGGAAGGCAATATGGCACGTAGTTACATCCTGTTTGTTTGGCTTTTTAAATTTATTTTTTATCCAGTGTGATGATCTCTGCCTTCTGATTGGATTGTTTAATCTATTCACCTGAAAAATTATTATTCTTATAGTTGGATTCATAGCTGCCATTTTACCTTTTGTTTTCTATGTCTCATCTCTTTTTTGTCCCTCTATTCTTCCTTTAGTGCCTTCTTTTTCATTAAATGAATGTATTTTGGTGTAATATTTTAATTCCTGTAATGACTTTTTTCACCATATATATATATATATATATATATATATATATATATATATGTATAATTTTTAATTATTTTCTTAGTAGTTGCTCTAGGGCTTACCATATACATCTTAACTTATCAGATTCTACTTCAGATTTATACTAACTCAATTCCAGTGAGATATAGAGGGGTAGCTTTTTTTGTATCTATTTATTCCCTCTCTCCCTTTTTGGGCTATCACTGTTATACATATTTGTTGTAAATCCAGCAATCCAACAATACATTGTTGTAATTATTATTTTATAATTATATTAAAATATATTTTATTTTAATATATAAATATATTTATTATTCTTATAAAGAAGCTGAATCAAGAAAGGGGAGTAAGCTCATATTTAAATAATTTGTTTTACTAACCTTCTTATTTACCATTTCTTTTTCTCCTCATTGATTCTTGTGGATTTGAGTTTCCATCTGGTGTTATTTCCTTATTCTATGACTACTTTGATCCCAAATATATTACATTTCTGTATGTTATAGGCTCAAAAGTGCATTATATGCATGTTGTTTTTATACAATTGCTTTAAAAATCTATTAAGAGGACAAAGGAGAAGAAATATGCATTTATACTGTTTTTTATAATTACATATTTCTCTTTATAGATTTACTTTTGTTGAAAACTGGAAATTTTCAGTAATATATTGTTACAATTCTGGAAGCCAATCTTCCTCCGCCCCTCAGCCCGACCCTTTCTAAGGGTTATTATCCTGATTACTTGCTTGTTTATTTGTTTAGTGATTTGCCTAGACTTTTTATTTATATTATATTTATGCTCACAAACATCTGTTTTTCCCACAGTGTGAAGCCTTGGGCATTCACATAGTCACCCTGGGATGAGGGTGGTTCATCAGAGCTCTTGCTGGCTATCTTTTTCCTGATTACACCCGCAATGTGGCTATGCTAATTGTGCTAGGCCAGTAAATCTTGAACTTCAGTTCCTTAAAGGAGAGCTCTGCAACACCCTGTTTTAAGGACTGCCTCTCTCTCTGAGTCAAATCTCTGAGCCACAGCCTCAGACCTAGGGGTGGGGACAATGGCCAATTTTTCTTAGAGTGACATCCCTGCTTGGTGAGCAGGCATTTTTCTTGTCTTTTCTCTTTCCATGAAATCTCCTCTCCACCAATGTGCTGGAGTCAGAGTAATTGATGCCCTTATTCTCAGCCTGCTGTGACTGGGGTAGAGTTTCCAGCCTACCAGTGAGGGCTGGGTGGAAGAAAGGAACCCTAACCTTTCAGCTGCAGTTGCTTAGAATTAAACCTTTGCACACAGAGATGAAGGGAAAGAGGAATGTTGGTGGCCAGCCTCTCCCAGGGAATTCCTGTGACTGTGGCCTAGCTCTTCATGGCCATGCCTGGTCATAGTGAACCTTCTGCCTTACCAGGCTGGAGACAGGGCAAGATGGAATTGGGTCATAACTCAACCGCCACAGACTCTCATTGTTCTGATCAAGATGTAGTTCGTTTTCTTGAATAAATGTTTCTGCATTTTATATCTGTTCTTAGGACAACCTCTAGAAACTTAAAATGTCTGTTGTTTTTTTTAAAATAGTTTGCACCAATTATGATTGTTTCCCTGGGGCATGGTGCCTGCCCAGGGAAATATCTTCCATTTTAACCATTGCTGCTTTCAGATCATTCTCCCTCCCCTTTCCCCAACCATCCCTTCTGTGGGTTCTTAGTCATTTTTTATATCTCTGCCCCTCCTTTGAATGATCACCTTTACATCACGGAACTTTTGTCTTTATTCCTCTAAGATTTTAGATCCTGGATCACTGTCATGCTAAAGCATATAAAGCTAAAGCATTACTGCTTTCATAGTTCCTGGGAGGGGTTACATACGTATAGATCTAACCATCCCATTTCTGGTATATTGCATTCGGGCAGCTTTAGCAAACCAAAGCAACGTCTATCACACCAAAATTGATACTCAACAGCTTGGCTCTTCCTCTTCACTTCAAACCTATGTGTCCCACTGCTCATTTACTTATCAGGCAACTCAAACCTAAAATGTTACAAACTGATGAGCAGCTCCTTCTGCACACTTATCTGTATTGATTAATGGTGAAGACGTTCTTCCAATTACTTCGGTCAAAAACTTTGGTCTCAATCTTGATTCTTTTCTCTCATATCAAGTCCATCAGCAAAATATGTTTAATTTCTCTTCAAAATATATTCAGAATTCAACCCTGCTTCACTCAAGTTCAAGTGCCCCAACTCTTGTCTGTGCTACCGTCATCTTCTTGGATTACTGCAATCTTCTTTTAATTGGTGCCTCACTTGCCCCTTATAGTCTACTTGCCCTTTATAGTCTACTCTCAATAGCCTATTTAATATTTTAACTCCACCTCCAATATTTCACATACTCCTCTGTTTTAAGTTTTCACGTTAGCACTCATTTCTTTCAACAGCATACATGAGTGCAGGTATTTTTGTCTGTTTTAATCCCAACTATATCTTCAGTGCCTTTAAGAATGCCTGGCATGTAGCTAAGAGCATGGATAGCTCCTTTTTGAATGAATGACTCAAGTTGCAATTTGGTATTACTTATAGAGGGCCTATAGGAAATTTAGGGGAGTGGGACAGGAGATTCAGGGGACTAGGACATGCCAGGAGATAAGAATTTTTGAGTTGTCAGTATAGAAGAGATAATGAAACATTTAAATATATAAGACCTATAAAAGAATAATTATAGAAAGAGCAGGCAGACAGACAACAAAGAGAATCACAAAATTGGAGGAACAGAAGAAGTGGTCCTGTGAGTGAGGAATGTAGAGAAACAGTGACAGCTTATATCACGGAAACTCAAAATGAGGAGGTAAGCTTGTGCCAAGTGTAGCAGAGAACTCGAGGAGAGTCAGAATTAACTGAGCACTTTCAAGGTATTGATGGGTCCATAAATCAGATTATAGGCCTTTAAGGAGGCAAGTAATGGGTAGTGAGAAGCAGTGAGGTAGATTGTTTGTTTGTGGAACTTAGTTGTAAAATAAAATAGAAGGATAGAAGGGTGGATAAAATGGAAAAGCAGTTTCCAAGAGGAAGATTTTCCAAGATTTTGGAGATTCAGACATATTTAAAAGAGAAATGAGATAGAGAATAAAAAAGGTTGAATGGGAAAGCACCAAGTATAGGAGTAAGGTATCTTTGAAGGACGGATTCTGTCTGACAATTGAGAAATAACAAACTAAGCTGCAAGGCAACAAAGTCTTCCATTTGGGATCTTAGAATTGCAATTCATGGAGCACAGATTCAGTAGAACTCAAATCCTGCCCCATCTTGGTATTTCTAAGCAAGCATTTTTAAAGAAAAAGCTTTGATAAATTGTGGTTGGTGGGTAGTTTGGGTACTCCAATTGTCCTTAGGTTAGATAGTTAACTGGGTTCTTTATCTTATGGTTTGTTTTATGGTGTCCAGATGTTCTTGGGGTTTTGAGGGACATTGTTACTTAAGTTTTTGCATACTTCTGCAGTTCGTGGAAAGTTTCTGACATTTGCCTAAAGATCGTGCCCAGAAGGACCTCCAAACTCCGTTTTAAATCTCTTAGCCATAGGAACTCTATCTTGTTTTATGTCCTTTTACACATCCATAATAAAGTAGGATACATTTCATTCAGCAAGTGGGTGAGTTGTCTGTGTGTGTGATTAACAGAATCATAGAAATAGAGTTACTGGGTTACAGTGGAAGCCGTGAACTAATGGCCAGTGTTCTTGGGAAATGCTTTGAAACTTCACCACGGAGAGAGCGTTAGTTTTCAGTAACTAATATGAAACTGTTATTGTGGACTGCCTTATACTCTTTGTGGAGGTCACATTTCGAAAATCTGTAATTCCTGCCTCCGGATATCTAAAACGTGTGTTTGACTACATGCATGGAGCATGGACTTCGTGGTGAGTATGTAACTAATCCAAAAATGCTGAAAGTTCTCCGACTAGGAGTAGAGGTTAGTCCCAGGCAGCCACCCTGGTGTTGGTTAATAAAGTGGCGATTCTCTCCCTCCAGGCTATCAGCTCCAGGCAAATTCCTCCTTGGACTCTGCCCGAGGCAACCCTCAAGTCTGAAAATACACCTGGGGGAGAAGGAACTGCTTGAAAACCTTGGTTCTACCACTTTTCTTTCTCTGATCTCGCCCCAGATTTTGTGACCTGTACCGTAATTTCCTCATTGCCAACACAAAGAGCTTAATGCGTGGCTAATTTTTATGGTATCTGAAACACATAAATTTTAAACAGTGGTGCTGTGTTGGGCTAAGACAGAGGACTCCTCGGTTTAGGAAAAAATATTGGTGATGATCTCAATATTGAATACCCTGATTTACCTCCAAAAATGTGTCTCTTCATTTGTGAGTTCTATTGCAATTGTGATTTTCATACAAAATTGAGTGTTCTTCCTGGCTGGGTAAGAAAAAAAAGCTGCTTATTGAAGAGGTCAAGGGTGATATTTTGTAGTTAAGACTGATTTTGGTTTAGTGCTATTCATTCATTGTTATTGCTATTGTTATGTTATGTAAATAAAACTAGGCTTTTCCCTTAAGTGTGGTTATGCTGTAGATTTAATTAAATTTGAATTTGGGAAGGACAGGGAAGCTTATCACTTTTAAAGAAATTAAAAATGTGTTTTAACAATTTAGAGTTATAAAGCATGGTGGACTGTCTAGAGTTAAGATATTGAAATAGGTTCTTTAATCAACCACTGTTGCATTAACAGATTCAATCCATTAAAACATTAAATAGAACTATATTTCCTACATAAAATTATCACATGTCAGCATTGCTGCATAGGATGGAGCTGACCAATGAAATGATTTTTATTTAATTGAAGAGCAAATTCCGATTTCTGAGTAGGATACAGAAATAGTTTCTGGTCAGCTATATTATCTGGAATAATCTCAAGTAACGTAATGGGATAATGACCATTTTGCTATCTAAAATCTTTCTATTAAAAGCATTTCAGTTTCCAACTAATTAAAACTCTCTGTCTCTCTTTTTTAGTGGTACATTTCCGAGTTGAGTGCTTAACCTTGTTGATCTATATTCAGAATATGGGGTATCTGCCCAGAAAAAATATAAATGCAGTATTTTTTTTTACTTGAGCACTAGCATAAGTACTCAAAATTCAATGCTTATATATTAAATATAGTTAGTTCATTGCAGACTATTTGCTTCTTCCTTTCATTACAGAAGATTTGTGCATAGTGAAAAGTCATTATTTATAATCTCTGGTCAATTTAGTTAGGGCATTAGTTAAATCTTTATTCTTTCATAATATGGGGAAGTAATTATGATAGAAGAAAGAAATGTCAATTTTAAAATAGAGGCTTTCTTATGATTCTTACATGAGCAAAGGGTTTTAAAAATAGTTTAGTTTGGATTAATTCATATTGCAGTGCACAGCTAAGAAAGGAGTTTACAATTGGGATCAAAATAAGAAAAATCCGTAAGCATCAAAAGAAAAATAACGATGTCCCTTTGATTATACAAATTTGACTTAATCGGTATTTTTATCTCTTCTCATAAAACTGAAAAGACAGTTGGTCAGATCAATTATGGTATAAATAATAATCAGGATCAACACAGCACAAGCCGGAAAATCTATTGTTTTCAGCTAAAATGAGCTAGAGATTTTAATCCAGGTGATAAGAACTACCTTTATTTTCTTACTAGTTCAATATCTGTAACTCTATTTCTTTTTTTCTATAAGCTTATGCTTAGTGTTTTTCTAAATTAAAAACAAAGTTGACTTTATTGAAATAAAGAACGAAATGCGGAATTATTAAAAACAAGCAACTGCCCTTCTATCCCATCCCCATGCATTTGTTCAAAATTACAGGCTGGATTCTGTGAGTCCTTACTCCAGTGAATGTGGAACACTGTGCATTTGCGAATGACTAAAAAAAATCATACCCTGATATTTTAGTAGCACTTTTCTATGGCCTGTCTTATAAATGAAATATGGTAATTTTTCTGAAAGTAAGACACCTCACGATGACACATGACAGACTGCTGTAGAGTTTTTGTTTTAATAGACACATCTGACAATGCAGAATAGCAGATTGCATGGATAATATTCACATTTTTCTGCTTTATAAAATAAAATTTATTTAGTAAAGTGCATTTTCAAAGTGGGTATTGTATGTACTGAAAAGTATTGTTGCAAAGGCAGGTAGAGGATAGGTAATGTGGGATTGCCTTTTGAAGAAAGCAATAATGTGGCTACCAGGAGATTTCTGAAAATGTCTATTATAAGTTCTAGCCTATATCCATGTGACCAAGTTTAAAATGAGCTAAGGGAAAATCTCTTCCATGTGAAAGTATTACCAAACTCACCTTGCTGGGATAACCCTTGCATGCAATTTTATAAACAAAGGGGAATTATAGAATCCATGCCAGAACTCAGAGATAAAGTGTTCGGGGTATAATTCCAATATCTTGCAGGCACATGTGCATGCGTTGCTTTTCAACATGCACATAAAAGGGCTACATGTAGAATGGCTGTATAACTACTGTATTGTCATTGTAAATGAATACTGAGTGTAAAAATTGACATGTTCAACACTACCTACATGTTAAAAATCCTTTTATGCCAATAATTTGCATAACATGCATAGACAAGCATATGTTCTCCCTCAATTAAAAAAAATTGACCCAAGTTAACAGCACAGCAAAAAATATATTCATATTTAATCCTATACAGTGAGTGTGGGTTATGACGACGGTGCACTAAAATTGAAAAAGGTACAAATAAGACATTTTTAATCTGGTAATCCAATCACAAAAATGTGTTTTTGTAAATTTAGGAGTTTATTTTTACAAATGTCCTTCATGCTCTGTATCTTTTAAGAAAAATATCATTCTAGATGGACTGCACATGTTTTGAATATTGAATATGACAGTGTCCACTTCATGTTTGCTATCAGCAAGGTTTAAATCTACTAATAGGACTAGATTTAATTCTATCAATTTACCCACCATAGTTGTTTTCTAATATGCACATTAAAACCAATTGTCAAATTTGATGAAAGAACCAGGCTTTGGGGATCTTTATATTTTTAATTTTTTTTTTTTTACAGCTGCAACTACTAGCTATTTTTATTCATCTTCTACATATCATATTTTAAGAAAGAAGCATGATATTTTAATGGGCCTACTTTAATAAAATGAAATGTGATAGGGAAAGAAATCATTTCTGCACAGCAGCATCGAGCAGCTGAGTTGCACTGGAGTCATAACAGTGTAGGAAAGAGCACAGAAGATCCCATAGGCTTGCAGAGTGATTCCCACTGTCTATGAAAGTCATGATATAAATTTCCCATTCATCAACATGTTTGGATTTTTATACCACTTTAGGTATAAAAATGAAGTGAATAAAGGTAGCAAAAACAAATGAAGCTTTTTATCAGAAAGAGCAGAATCGGTGTCATTATTTAGCAGAAAGAAATAGCATGAGGATGAGAAGGCTGACCTAGATACCTTGTTTTTGCCAGAGATTTTCTATATAATCACTTATAATGTAAGCCATAAAATGCTGTTGAGCAGTATGGGTCTTGTGATATTTTCTTCTCAGGTATTTTAAGCTGGCTTCTTCACCTGCATAGGTTGTGGGTCAGGTAGACTCAGCTGTTAGGATTATAATGCCAGATAATGTGTATAAAGAGCCGAGTTGCTTGAAACACAAAGAGTTTTTAGTAAATGCTAAGTCCTTTGCCCTCTGACCATTGGAGATTTATTTTAGATCTTAGAATTGTGGTATCTGTAATACTTTGATTCAATAGTTCTATATTTTGTATGACTTCTCAATTATTTTAATGAAGCTTCTGACTGCTAAAGAAAACTGCTTAATAGATCACCTCTTTCTTATATGAGTGGCGTCATCTGGATAAATACAAATGGGTAATCTGCTTTTTCGTCTCCATTTTGGAGGTGAGCAGCAACTACAGCCCCTATTGCCCATATCTCTTTCCATTCTACCTAAGATCCCTTGTCTGAATCAAGCTTATCTTCTGGGAACGAGTAAGAAGTGATTCATGGAATTGGATCACAGGCTGGGTAAGAAATGATAATTTTCAATAACCGACAGCCAAGGTTACTGTTGCCAGGTTCCATGTCTTGTAGGCTGGGCCCAATTTATCTTATGCACCCTTATTAAACCAACGTGCATCACCCTTGGCAAGAAACTAGCAGTGGTAGCTCCTTGGCAAGGCTGCAGATGAATCAATGCAAGGGACTTTTCTCTGCGCCTATGTTAGTACTGCACTACCAGTTCTTCTTCATAGTGAATATGCATCTGTACTGGTAGGTTAATCTCAGTTATTGTCCTTCTCCTCAGTACATGGAAAATAACTGGTTGTAGCAAAATGGCAATACTTTTCTTTAGGGTGAGCCATCATCACTGGCTTCATCACACTGCCCTACCTCCTTAATTTTAGGCAAGTTGCTCACATTTTCTAATGGATAACATGCGTAAAATAATATTTTTAATTGCACAGATAATGCCTGGCACATAAAATCTGTTAAAAGCAGGAGGAGATATTATGTTAACTCAAAACAATAATCCTGATTCTCTTAACCTTTCTATTATAGAAATTCACATATATCATATACACTCTTCAATCATACATACGCTTACATATATACACTGACCTACGAGTATATTAGTATATTGTGTTCTTCATTTGTTTCACTGGCAATATATTTTGACTATCTTTCTATATTAAATATTACAAATTCAATTTTAAGTTTAGCATGGTATTTTATAACAGACAAATACCGTGATTTAATTTAATTAATCAGTCCCATATAGATAAATACATAGGCTGTTGTCAATTTTTCGGTTTTTGTTTTGCATGGGCAGGCTCTAGGAATCACCCATGTTTCATTATCTTAAAAAATGTTGCAATAATATCCTTATGTCATTTGTTTGCTTGTTTGGATTTGTTTTTTGCTATACAGAATCTTGATGTAATAGAATTTATCTACATTTTCTTTGATTCCAGTTTTTATGGTGTCATTAGAAAGGCTTTCCTTAAAGCCAGTATATAAATATTTGAAGAATTGTTTTCTATGAGTAAATTTATGATTTCATTAATGCAAAAGGAATGACTATTTTTATGTTATTTTTGTTGGTGTTAGGTGTAAGTTGTAAGGAGTGAGGTAGAGATCCAGCTTTATATTTTTGCAAATGGCTAGCCAGCTAATACAATATTGTTATTGAATAAGCAATTTTCTCAATAATTTGATTATACTCTTATCATATAGATCTACTTTTTTCCAGTTTGTCTATTATATTCATTTGGTTTGCTAAGTTTTTTACTGGTTCCACAATTTTTAAATTACTATTGTTGTTATGAATAAAACCATATTTATCAATTGATAAAATAAGAATTGGGGGGGTTGGAGGGAAAGTCCCCAGCTGAAAACACAATGTTTTAAGTATTGGTTCTGTGGTTTAGGATGATAACTTAAACTTAGACTTTTCTAGACTTTTCTAGTCTAGAAAAGGAGGTGGGAGCAATGAGCATGGTAAAAGATGAAGGGTAAAGAAAAAGATGGATGAACAGCATTGTGACCCCAAGAGAGATTGGAAACCATATATTTATTGGGACTATGAATAAACACACTATCATGTGTTTTCCCAGACAGGACTGTGAAATAGTTATACAATTAATTATACAATTAATAATTGTATAGAGTGAAGAAGGGATGTGGTTGAATTGTTCCAACTTTGGGGATTTAAATGAAGTTCTAGAGCAAATTCATGTGGGCTTGGGGTTGCCAAGGAAAACTAGTTAAAATTATGGCCCATAAGGCCAGCCAGGGCTAGTACATAAAACCAAGAGCAAACTGATATGTTAAGAAAGAAAGTAAGAATAGTCAAGGAATTGTAGATGTCGAGGAAATCCAAGAACACATTAAATATAACTTATGAAGTAAAAGAATTGAAGGGCTTCTGTCATGGTCAGAGACAAAATATTGAGGCTTAGGCGGCTGTGCCTCATATAAAAATATCTTTTGTTCTTTCCTTTGCATTGGCTAGGTTTATGCCAGAAAGTTATCAGAGGGATGAAATATATTGGATAAAACTGGGAAATAAAAACTGTCTGACTGGTTCAGGTGTTGTAAAAGTTCTCTGTTGTAATTAGACAGGGAGCGGGTTAGAAATAAAGGAGAGAAAATTATATTTTTTAAAAGAATAAATTCTTATCAGGATTGGGGTGTGGAACAATATGCTTAATAGCAAAAGAGAAACGGCAATCTTTTTTTTTTTCTGCAAAAAAGAAAGCAGATCTGATCTAAAATGTGGTACGGTGTTATTGATGATGTGGAATAAGGATAAAGAGAAAGTGAGTATAAATATTTGAAAGGAGTTCTCCAAGTTCAATTAAAAGCTTAGGCAGGTCCCCAAATTAAATAAGATGCCAAGAAATAATTGGCAAGCAAAGTGCAGTAATTAAGCGCCATAGGGCTAGGAACACGGCCGAGCCGTTCCCACAGGATGGCGCCTCTTGGTGGCCCTGCTCACCATGCTATGGTGGGAACTCAGCAAATGAAACACACAGACCCCAGTCCAAAAAGGCACGAAAAAGATAACTGAAACCAGATGCTAAGCATAAACACAACTGGGGCCAGCGATGTGGATTCCAAGGGCAGCTCTGCAGTGGCCAAATGGGAATTTTCACTCTTGTATGAATCATGTGCCGGGCTCCTGGGGTCCAGCCTGAATGAAGGAAGGTGCAGTGTCCACAGAAAAAAGAAAAGTAGGCTGTGAATTATTAAACTGTTATTAAACTGTTAGGCCACTTCAAATAACGATACACATAGATTTGTAGTCTGGACAATATCCAGGGTTTCAAGCTTCTAATAGGAGTTCTAGGTTACAGACCCTGGCCTCATGTTGCACCCTTGGCAGGAGTGCTTAAATAGGGCTGAAAGAAATTCTGTTGCTACTTAGAGCATTTTGCAAGGACCAGAAACAAGTTAATGCATGAAAGTAGAGTTCTAAGGCATTGTAAAAAGCAGGGATTCCAAAATTTTTCTCTTTTGATTTTTGCAAACCAGTAGAGGATCTATGTTCTCGGGATCATGGCTATAAAATAAGTAGTGTTTTCTTTCACTCATTTTCTTCAGGGAGATTGTTGCATTTATTTACATAGCACCCATTGTATTAAGTAGCCCCAGGAGCCATTATCCCTAATTTAGGGATGTGCAGGTGGATGCAAAAGCACTCAAGTGAACTCTCCGAAGTCATGCAACTATTAACAGAGCTGGGATCAGAACCCTGCTAATGGTTTAAAACTCTTCCTGGTCCATATTCTCTCTTAAACTCTTTAGACCATGCCAAAATGACCGCTAAAATAGAATCCTTTAATGAAGCAGACAGGACTCTTACAATCTCATAAATCTTGTAATATGGGATTGGTTGATACTTAATAATTCTTATAGCTAAGCCAACCATGTGCTAAATTTCAGGTTATCGCCTCAAGTGGTTTTAATTGAGTTGCAGAAAAGCATAGGAAGCAGAAAAGTTTTCCATTTTTATAACTGACAGCCAAGAATACACATAGTAAATTTTGTATAAAAATTACTTTTGAATGGCATTATATATGAGAGAATTTTGCCTAAAGAAGGAATTATCTGTGAAATGGGGATAAAGCCTATGACTGATTTGCTTTATATGGAGTGACGATGAATAAATAACCCTAGTAGATTGCTCTAAACTGATTGGAAAAGACGTGAAAGAAGGATACAGTGTATTGTCAGAATGCCAGAATTAATGGAGAAAGAGATTTTGTCCAAGAGCAAACATTACTTCATTCATAATTTAAATACTTACATGTGTTCTCCATTGAAAGCCCAACCTAAATATAAAGTTAAAACACATTTTCTGAGGAGTTTTACTTTATTTCCAAAAAGAAACAAATAAGAGAGAAATTTAAATTTCAACAGCATAGAGTAATACTAGATATGTTTGAATTTCATTAATCCACTGTCTGCTACTTTATAATTTATAATAGTTCAACCAGGAATAGATTGAGCTTTGACATAGCCCTCGTCTTTTAAAAAAAATTTCTTGATAAATCAATACAATAAACATAATTGTTCTGTGCCTCCAGAAGAAATATTTATCTTGCTTAAGCATTCAGGCTGTTTTTAAGTAACTTGACAGTTCCTACTGGCTACAATAATTCTTTCTCAAATGATTCTTCTAATAAATAAAAACATTTTTTGCAGAACATGTACAGCACTTTATATCTTACTACTTTATGTTACTGTCTGTAATTTAAAGTCATTCGATAGCCTTTCAGATTTTAGACCACACACTTCACACTAATCAAAATAAGCTTTTTCCTAAGACCCAAGCTTCTTCATCACGTCATATACCTATGCCTTCATTTCCAGCTTTTCCTAATGGCCTTAGTTTATTCTCAACTGGAGCCTTGCAAATCTTCTTGCACTATATATATATAAATCATTGATAAAGTATAATAATGTAATATGACCTTTATAACATACCATAATTTAACACCATCACTGGGGCCACGATGATCTTTGGCAATGACACGTGGTATTACTACCTTCTTGTTTAAAATGTTTCAATTCCCTGTGGCTTGTAGAATATGTTCACCCCGCCACGCATGTTTCTCCATGTATCCTTGCATGTCTTCATCACCCAAATCTAGACTTCCCACATGAAGCCTGCACTTGGTTATTTGTTCTTCCAGGATTCCTTTCCCTTCATTTTTTTCTCTTTTCATTCTTGCCATTCTTCCTGAAATGCCTTTCTCTACTATTCCAGTCCTTCTTACAATAGGAGAACAGCTCGTGCAGCCAGACACAGTCAAGCTTTACCATCTCCATGTTAACTTTTTAAACCATTGTCTCCTGTACATACCTACTAAACTTTAATACTAATAAATAATAATAAATATAGCTAATGCTTCTTGAACACTTTGCTAAACACTTCGTGGAATACCCTATTTAATATTCACCACAATTATATGAAGATGATACATATCAGCTCCTTTCAGTGATGCAGATCCTGAGGCTTAGAAGGATTAGGTAACTTGTTCAAGATAATTTAGCTAGTAAGTGAAGAAGCTGAAGTCAGATTCATTCTCTTTTGCCATGTCTTCCAAAAGCAATCAATTGTTTGAAGTCTATCCTCCCCTACTACAAAGCGAACTCTTAGGAGCACGTAAACAGTGTCTTGTCACTATCCCCAGCACAGGTGGTAGAATGAAATATAAAAATAAATAGTGATATGAGTTACTGAAAGATGTAGTAAGAATATTGTTAATACCATTAAGATTATATTCAACCATTCTGTGTTGAAATAGGAAACCGTGTCCTGTTGAATCTGCAAATTTTCATTTTTATAAATTCCCAGAACTTCTGTTCTTCTATCCAACAACCATACACTGCCTTTTCTTCTTCACTAAAATAAGTCCTGGTTTGTCCAAGTATCAAGGACCACATGCTGTAGGGGAGGCTTCAAGAGGAAACACTGAATGCTCTAAGCCGACATAAGGACTTTGCTGGTGATTAGTTGAGGAGCTGGCATGTGTGGCAATTGTAGCCCAGAGAAGGACAGATTTCCAGGAAGTTTCTGGGAAGCTTTTACTTCCTCTCTTCTGATCTTTGGATGTTGAGTGTTGACCAGTTTCCTGGAGCTCCCGCAAGCATCTTTGACCACGAGCAGAGCAGACTATTTATTAAACATGGCAACAAGGACAGATGGAAAGAATCTGGATTCTTTTAGTAGGGGAGATGCTGAGCTATATATTCAGACTTTTGATGTGTATGAATTTTTTTTTCTTTTTAAGTTTTTCTCTTTTTTCCTTTTCTTAAATCTTTGGCTTTCCACAGTTTTGTTATAGTGCCCTCATCAGTGGATATATTTGTTGTTGATTGTGGAGCACTCAATTCATCAACTTTGACAAATTCCAGGCCATAATCTCTTCAAATATTCTTTCTACTTCTTTTCTCCTTCCACATTTCCAAATACTCACATGTTCACATATAGTTTTAATATTCACAGGTAATTATAATATTGAGAGATCTTTGATGCTATTTTTTTTCTTTTGTGTTTCCGTTTGGATAATTTTTTTTGATTTGTCCTCAAGTTCACTGATCCTGTCTATTCTACGTCCAGTCTGCTGATAAATCCATCAAATGAATCTTTCATTTCTGATACTATGGTTTTCACTTTTACCACTTTTTCCCATTTGGCTCTTTTTTCTTTATTTTTAATGATTTCCATGCCTCTACTGTAATTTCTTCACCGTTTATTTCATTGTCCACTTTTTCCACTTTCATTTAACACATTCATTATAATCATATTAAAGACTCTGTCTGATAATTCTTATATCTATTCTGGCTCTGAGTAGGCTTCTATTGATGATGGGTCATATATTCTTGCTTTTTAATATCTTGTATATGTTTTTTTATAATATGCCAAATATTGCATCTAAAAGAACGATTGTGATTGAAGTAAGTAATATTTAACCCCCATGATGGCATGCTCATTCTACTCTTAGACCACTAAAGGGAGCATAGGGAGTTGAGGCTGAGTCAATGCAGTCTATAGATGAGCTTGATCTCTGCTTTATTGTTGCTTTATTTTGATTCAGTTCACCCCTGGCTTCAAATGATTTGAGGGCCAGACCAGCATCTTTCCTTGGACAGATCTGAGATCTGAATACTGGGGATTATGTGTATTATAGCTCACCACCAGCTTCAAACCATGGGAGATATATTTACAGCCGTTTGGGTTGCTGGGCTATTCTCTGCTTTCTAGTTCATGCCCCCAGCTTTCTGTGCCTTCAGAGACTTCTTTTCACTCCCCTGTCATCCTCGTGTCCCCAGCTTTGAGGGAATGAATTAGTGGATTCAGTGAAGGCCTGGAGTACCTACAAAGGGTATCTCTCAGTTCTATGGACCTGCCCCCAACTTTGCAGGTCCCACATGTCTGAGAGTCAGGAGATTGGTATCTCTCAGCTACTCTGTTCCTTCTTCCAGCCTTAAACAGCCATTGTATCAAACTCGATGGGGGCCAAGATTGCCTGGCCTATCCCCAGCCTGCATCAGGCCATCGGTTCTCCTGCTCTGCCTCAGTCTTCCATGTCAGTGGTACTCAATGAAGGTCCATGGGAAAGAGTTAGTGAGGGATGAAGATTCTGTACGTGGTTACTGCTCCAGTGGATTTTAAGCTGTCATGCCTATCCATACTGAATTAAAATTTTCTAAGAATTTTAACTGATTTCTCCTTACTCCTTTCCTTCTCTTTCCACTGCTCCTCCAAAAATGAAAGTACTTGTGTGTTGCTTTACTTCAAGGAGGAATTTGTCACTTTCTAGTTATTTAGGTTTGCATCCTTGATTCTATACGGTTAAAAAAATAAAACAAAGTCAAAGTTATGATTGTATAGGTCATCTAACTTATTCTTATCCCAGTATGGAAGCAACATTCTCTTATACCTGTCTTTATCCTAAGTGGAAGCAGAAGTCTTAAAACACCTTTAATTGAGTTTTCTGGTACTTGCAGCTGAATATATCCATATCCCATACTGTATTTGAAAATGTTCTTGGGGATGAACAAACTCTCAATTATCTTAATTACTTTTTTTGTGTGCACACTATAAAATTAGCCTATGTCTTGCTGTGGAAAGTAGAAAAAAATTCACAAAGAAGAAAATAAAATTTCCCACAATCATTTTTCATAGAGATAATGATTAGTATCGTTTTATGATATATTGTTTTGATTTTTCTTCTGTCATTTATATCCATTTAGTTATAGTTTAAAACAAAATTTAATTCCATGACCCGTTTTCTATTCACATAAGACTACATCATGCAAATTTTCTCTTATTAAATAGTCTGAAAGCATGACTTTTAATGCCTTGTATAGCATTATATTTTATGATATTCAACATTTTTATTTAATCAATCTTATATTATGGAGTATTCTGGATATTTCTAATTTCTCACAATGACAAATAAACCTGTGATTAATACCCATATATCACAGAAAGGTTGAAACTTACTGAACGTCAAATAGTTGGTTAGTGGCTAATCCTTCACTGGATATAAGGTCTACACTGGAATTCTCTTCTCTGCCATTGTTCTTTACCACACACAGCTTGCAATGGGGCAAACAGGAATTTAGAATGTTTATAAGCTGTGCCAGTTTGAATCTGCTGTGGGCCCCAGAAAAGCCGTCTTTAATCCTTACTCAAAATTGCTAGGTGGGGCCTTTTTTTATTGTTCCCATGAGATGTGATTCACCCAGTTGTGGGTGGTAATGTTTGATTAGATGGTTTCCGTGGAGATGAGTCTCCACCCATTCAAGGTGGGGTTGCATACTGGGGTCCTTTAAGAGGCAACCATTTTGAAAAAAGCTTTAGGGCCACCAGAACTGACATAGCCCACTCAGCCAGAGACCTTTGGAGATGAAGAAGGAAAACGCTCCCAAAGGAGTTTCATGAAACAAGAAGCCTGGACAGAAAGCTAACAGACAGCACCATATTCGTCACGTGCCTTTCCAGTTGAGACAGAAAGCCTGAACGTTATCGGCCTTCTTGAAACAAAGGTATATTTCCCTGGATGCCTTAGATTGGACGTTTTCATAGCCTTGACTTAATTTGGACATTTTCACAGACTTAGAAACACAAACTTGCAACTTAATAAATTCCCCTTTTTAAAAGCCGTTCTGTTTATGGTTTATTGCATTCTGGTAGCTTTCAGACTAGATCATAGGCCAAAAGCAAAAAGAAGGTGAGAGAGTTCCTTATGGCAGACATGAGGAACTAAGCTAGGAGTCACAGGTATAAAAGGTCATGGAGGTTGGAAGAGTCTAAGTTAGTGACGTCAGGGATTAGGCAAACTGAGAGATCGCTTTAAATGTTTCCTGACCAAGCATAAAATGGCACTAAAGAGCAATCTGCTTAAATTCTCAATGTTGATTCACTTTACACAGTTGCCTTCTTCATAGAATGAAAACTTAATCTCCTTTCTTCCATCCCCACTGTCAGTGCCTTATTTTAGGGTCTCATCTTTTCTATCACTGAGTGCTGTAAAAATATCCTTACTGTATTTTCTGTCTTTGGCTAGGTCTCATTCAATTTATCTAACCCTGTTATTCACCTGAGTAAAGTTGTGTAATATTTTCCATGGATTTTAGTAAAATTCAGATGCCTTTATTCGCTACACAAGACCCTTCACCATCTTGTCCCTGCCTACTGTTTAGCCATGTCTTTGCCAATATCCAATACAGACCCTTTGTCCATACACAGTGAACTTCCAATTTATCAGGCACATGAGTGATTTATTTCTTTGTGCAGTTGCTCTTGAAAATGCTTTCTGTGGCCCTCTATTTCCCCATCAGTTGTTAATCTCATTAATTTCAATTTATCTTTGAAACACAGCTTTAGTATCCTCTTCGTTGCAAGATTTGATAACCCCTTGAACTAATATACATTCTCTCTTCTCTGCTGCCCAAATAACCTCTTCACGTACTTGTCATAGCACCAATTACACCATACCATAATTTTTAGCTGTTGTTGTTGCTTTGCAGAAACTAGGCTCTTATTTTGACTTTATATTCCTAGCACTCAGCACAGAGCCTGACTTCTAAGAAGTCCTTAGCAAATGTTTATTAGAATAATGTAATAATTGTAAATATATTAGCAGGAGAAAAAAGTGAAAGTGACTAATTGTTCAACCACACACCCTCAGCCTCTTCTTCTCAAGCCTTCCACACACCATTAATAGTCTTTACCGCCATTCACGTAATTGCTGGGTCCCAAAAATCTGAGTCATCCTGAATGCGTCTCTTTCCACCATGCTTTTCACTCACTCCATCAGCAAGTCCTCTTGGGCATAATGTATCCCAAAGCTAACCATCTCTCACCCCTCCATCACTGCCATCCTACACCAAGTATCATTGTCTTGCTTTTCCTGTACTTCTAATGGCTTCATAATTAGTCTTCTCTTTTTATTTTGAATCTTCCCAGATAGTCTATTCTCCACACTATTCCACTCCTAGGAATATACCCCATAGAACTGCAAATAGGAACTCAAGAAGTGTTTGGGTACTGATGGTCATAGCAACATTATTCACAATAGCTAAGAGGTAAAAGCAACCCACATGTTTGCTAACAGATGAATGGATAAGCAAAATGTGTTGTATACATACAGTGGAATATTATTCAGCCACAAAAAGGAATGGAGCTCTGCTATCTGTTATAGGATGGACGAATTTTGAAATCCTTATGCTAAGTGAAATAACCCATATGTAAAAGGACAACTATTGTATGATTCCCCTTATATGAAATATCTAGAATAGGCAAATTCTTAGGGACAGAAAGTAGATTGGAGATTTCCAGGGCTGGGGGTAAGGGGAAATGAAGGGTTACTACTCAATGGTACAGCGTTTCTGTTTGGGGTGATGAAGGTGTTTTGGAAATAATATTAACAGTTGCCCAAGGAATGTAGTTAATGCCACTGACTTCTACACTTGAACTTTGTTAAAATGGTCAATTTTACATTATGTATATTTTAACACAATTTTTTTTAAAAAGTCATTCCCCTGTGTTGTGATCTTGGCTCCTTTAGCCAAGTTCAGGATTAAAGAGGTGGGTATAATCTTCCTTGTAAACTTGTCTTTAGAATTTAAGTCTTCCAGAATGAGAAGTGCACATTTCGGGGTAATAGTTACCTCTATCCAATAGTGGCACTGATGAAGCAGGGAAAGAAAACTTGTAATAAGGTCAGGGAATTACTTCTGTATCCGCTTTTTCAAGCCTGTAAATTTCACTTTGATTTGTCATGTTCATTCATCTTGTTGCATTTCTCTGGCAGAACACTGGGGAACAGCAAAGAGAATTTTATTTATATAAATTAATGTGCTAATTAGCTGCAGTCTCACAGCTCTTGGAAAATTGCCATTTCATTTTATTGCACATTAAAAATTGGGTGTCCCAACCCTTGTATGCCTTTGGAAATGAAGGAAAAACTCTATTAAAATATTATTTGCCACCCAAAAGGGAAATGTTAAACACAGTGGTCTTCAAACTTAGTTTTTGAGTGCATCTTATTTGCCTGCTTTTTTTTTTTTTTTGCTGTTTGAGCTTTTTGCTAGATATCTGTTTCTTTCGTAGCTAATTCTATAAACTTGTAGCTCCCACACCTTATGTTAATTAACAATTGATTTTATATGTAAAAGGAAATGAAGGGAACTGTGAGATCCTAAAAACAAACAAACAATACAATATAAATAAAACTATGTTATCTATCCCTCTATCTTTCTATCTTGATACATCCAGAAAGAGGATTATGCTAATAAACTGTATATCAATTCATGAGAAGTTAACTTCAAAGTCTCAGCTATTTTAAATTTGGGGTGTCATCCCCTTAAAGCATGTGATGCAGAAGGTTGTATTTTCATCTACCAAGGCTAAAGCTGAACAACCTTCACCAGTTTTTTCTTCATTTTGATGGTTGTACAATGAGTGAAACATTTACCTGCCTCATGTTTCAGAAGAAGATTTCACAAAGAAATGTAAAGTGCTCTGGCTTTCTTGGAAGAACCTGGACTTTTGCATAAACCAAATTTGTCCATTCTTCTGCATCAATACAAGTACACTCTTTCAGTTCTTTAAATTCTTTAGATTCTGTGAATATGTGAGCTATTTATTACCACACACACACACACACACAAACTAAGCTAATATGTGTGAGTGTTTGTTAGCTAGTCACTAATATCACATCTAATACTAAATTGGTATAGTTTGTACCCTTATGTTTCTGGCCATCCTTTCTTACTTGAAGATTAAGGACACATGGCCTGGGCCTTTATTTTATTTTTGTGCCCTTCTACTACTAAGAAGAGGAATTTCTTTTTTCTACATCTCTAATGATGTGTTTCTACCCAAAAAAGGAAGAGGGACCTCTTTTTAAGGGGTATAGAGTTAACTGATTGAAGTTTAATCAGAAAGTAGCCCTTGCCCCCCAGAAACCGTTCTACCCCTGGTTTTCTCCCCGTAGGTGAGTCCCAGGCACTGCTAAGAAGGGTGCTTTCTCAATCCGTTCCATTTCTTGGAAGCTGCAGGAATGTTCCTGCTTTGAAAGTTCCTCATTCCTTCTTGTGTTTCCCAGACCATCTTAGATAGAAAAGTCACAGTATTTTAATGACCCTGGTTATTATCTATTCCAAAATGAAAAGGACACCAAAGAAAATGTCATGCAAAGGTAGAGGATGAAAACAACGACTGTGAAAGATACAGCAGTTAAGTGTTTTCTTAGGGATACAGGATTATGAGAGGCAGCAGAATGCAGAAGGGGTAGATTGACTTCTTAGATAGTCCCTTCCATCCCCTTCTTCTGTAAAAAAAATTAAATAAATAAAAAGTAAAAAAAAAGTAAATAACTAAAAATAAATAAATAAAATAAATAAATTTATTTCATTGGCACATTTTCCTTGACCTTTAGAGTGAGTTGGTTGTCTTCAATAATTCCTCAAATCCATTGTAGTTTCATGATTCCCTCATTTTATTTTTATTTTTCTGAGAATAACCTGTTAATAAATCTCTACTTTACATGTTAGTTATTACACACAGTTAAAGAAATTATGAAAAACAATAGTGGAAAACAGTTTTCCTCTAGTGCTAATTTAGGCATAGCTCTTTAAAAACTATGTATAATAAAAGTGATAAAATAGACAAGAAACTTTGTACCTCTTGAAATTTTTGCATTTAAATTCTCTAGAATTGAAATAAGCATTTTTCTGTTGTCAATAGTTGTGTGCAGAGTACATCATTCTTTCCTATGAAAACTGTTCAGGGGGTAAAAATGAAGGAGATCCTTTAGAGGTGATTAAGTGATAGACTAGCATCTTTTAAGAAGCTATTGCATACCTTATTCTGTTTTAAGTTTTCCTCTAGAAGCCAATCAAATGAGGACGATTTGGAAACATCAGCATTAGCTTACTTGACAAAGGCATTTGCATCCTGAATTATTCTATTAGATTCTAACCTTGGCACAGGATAACCCTTTTGCTGAAATATTTATAATTGCCTGGTAACATGGGAAATAAACAACTTATTCCTATTATCTGTGTGCATGTTTTGATACAGAGAAAGCAAACTGTGAATGACTCGATACTAATAAGATCATGGGATGTCCCCAGCCTGTCATAATGGCTAGTAACAAATATTTGCATCCAGCCTAGGTTATCCAAATACTCCTTCTGAAAAGTGGCTGAGTGGGTTTATTTCTCTAGCCTTGCAGGATCATCTTATTCCATTGTTGCTGTGATGGATATTCAGGGAAATGCAGTCCAAAACCTCCAGGCAATGCATGAATTGAGTATTTGCTGTTTGTGTAGCATGTTGTTTGTGAAGCACCTAATTTGGGAGTGATTTAGTAGACACAATCATCATGAATGTGGTGATGCCTTCCCTTTGGTTTTTATGCTGTGAGGTTTTGAAAGAAAGATTCCCCAGTCCTTTACTCCCACCAAATCATTTATAAGAAAATGGAAAAAATAACTCACCTTACCACTTGTATTTTGAAAAAAGGTGGTAAGAAGCAGAATATATATTTTGCAATAGGGTCATTGAGCATGCAAGGAAGTAAAAGGTTCCAAGAAAATGTGCAGATCTGAATTATGGAAAAGCCAAGTTTTTACCTTCACTTTTACAAACCCAACCAATATGCTTTCAAGTTGTACATGAGACTTTTAGACATTAGGATTACATTTGCGGCGAAATGACTTTGATTAAAAGGATCATCTTGGCAGGGCCTGCATGTATTGTCATGGCCATTAACTGAAAATCTGCGTAAAACACCAAAAGGAAAAGGTCTCACTGCTAGTCAGAACTGTTTCAATTTAATGAACTGATATTAAAAAGATTCACATAGTAGAACTCTCACTATCTTTCCACTGATAAGCATTCATTAAGGAAAATCTATGCTAATGTTTGCAGCATAAACAGAATTCCAAATAAGGAAGAGCACAATGAACACCCAGAAAAGCCCTGTGGTTTCCTGAAAGGAGTCCTTGCCTCCTAGTCCACATGTAGCCTGACACCCCCAGCTCCCTTGTCCCTGGTTAGCTGTGCAGCTGCTGTACCCAGAGGGACCAGAGAGCAGCTTGCTCTGGCTTTCAGCACTGGGGAGAGCGAAAAGACACAGACTGCCTTGGAAAAATCTTGCATCTGCTCCAGTTTGGTAGTTGCAAAGTTTGACCTATTTTAGTGTTGACTTTTTTTCTATTCCCCTGAGAAAAATGTATCTTCCCATGTTCAGAAAAATTGCAAAAATCAAAAAGCCTAAATGAGTTTCAAATTTCCTCAGATCATAACTAGTTTTAATGAAGCAGCGTTGGATTGGCTAGGGAATAATAGATCAAGAAAAGGTGATCGCATTTTCTTTTGAAATGCCCTGGACACACTGGTCCGAGGAATTGAGTTCTTCACACTGTAACCGCTACTAACATGACCTTCGGCCCCACACCTCCCACCTCTCTGGGTCTTGGTTTCCTTGGACAGATAATATGGGATTAGACTTAATTATAGTTAAATTCCATCATGAACTGGAAGTGATGTATCTATTACTCGTGTTTCATAACTTTTTAAGATAATGTTTGTTTTTAGTATAGAAAACCTGAATGGGGAAAGAAGATTTGCTTGAAATATTCAGAAAAATTTTAGACCCTAAATAGAGTAGACCTGGCCCAAGACATTTTGCTTGAAGTTAGCTTTTAGGCCTTTCGGGTTTGGAGTGAAACAATATATTAACAAGTTACGAAGGATTTTCTTAGTAAATATATAAAGGTTAACTTCAACGAAATTTGTAGATGCCTGCATTTAAAAGGCCAAAAAAAAAAAAATCAAAAAGGGAATTAAAGAAAGGGATTAAAATGTTCTATATCTTTACCTTTTAAAATATCCAAACCTACATTTAAGTAATTGCCCCAGAGGAATATGGAATATACTGATGTTTTGATAGATACCTGTCTAGAGAGTGTCCACATAATCCATGGTCATTTAATTAACTTAAATATGTTAATAGATTAAAAGTATATTGATAAAACTGATGTTTCTAAGTCTTTTTTTTTCCTGCAAAGTTTTGAAACATGTCTGCTCTTTCATACATCCGACTTTTGTAGTCAAAAATAATAATTTCTCCCAAGACAGGGTATACCAATTACCCTATTTCCAGAAATGGAGTAGGGGTGGTGAGCACAAACAAAATATTACATCTTAAAAGGATTTCATTTTACTACTAAAGTTAGTTTTAATAAGCCTTTTAACCTGGCTTTTATTCTGAGTTGATTTTGAATTCTAAATAACAGATTGTTCACAGGAAGAAAGTGATCAAGTGGTTTATAGCCATTACATTTAAAATTTTATAATCATAAAATTTTCTGCAATAAATAGATGGGTGAAACTAAAAATTTGTGAAAACTTTTTAGACACACATCAGAAACTGGATGCTCAAATGAATGGTGTCCCCTTCGAATCTTGTGCCAATAAGTGAGCATTGGTCAAAATATTACTATAAGGAAAATCTGGCATTTTCTTCAAACTACAGATTACCCTCAAAGGTTGAAAACCCTTTTCAAGTTTATTTTGGTTTGAGAAACAATGAGAAGTCTTTCAAAGTCAAGGCTACTACTTGAATAAAATCATGATGGGTGATTAACATCATGTTGACAAGGCAATCAAATGGACTTTCTTGTGTGAGTAATGGAACAAATGACGCAAATAAAGGATTCTATAGGCAAAACCCAATGCACTGGAAACAAGTATGAGGGCGCTGTATTTACAAATGGTGAAACCTGGGAGATAGAAATCAACTGACAGGCACCCAGGTCATGGGATAAGCTATTGCACTAGTTCCTAACTGTACTGCATGCAATTCTTTTTCTTCTTTCAGGATATAGAAGCAATGAAAAGCATACAAAGTATTGCCATAAATTAATGAGAATATATATATTTAAAATGAGCGCATTGGTATGCTTCTATCAAAATGAATATTGTCCTTCAAATAAGCCATCTTGAAAGAGTCCATCCGTATAGTTCTCCAATTACTACTGTTATTGTAGCATTGTTGAAAAAAAATGGTAACTTTTTTCATTAACTGGAAGGATGAACATTTTTGTTTCTCCTCAAAATGAGTGTTGTAAGAAAATAGATATCCAAAGACCTTGTTTGGAAGCTCTTCTTTTAGAACCATTTTATGAATCTGGTCAGGAACAGTACAAAAACACTGAAACTATTATGATAAATTATGTCACCCAGCTTCATTATCTTTTTTTCTTCCCTTTATTTAACCAAAACAAGCTTGGTCTTCCACCAATGCACAAATGTTACCGCTGACACTGAATGATATTATCATAAACCTTCTCATTACGGGATAATTTTTTATTTGATGTCAAATTTGATTTGATGTCAAAAAACTTGACATCACTGAAAATTTGCAAAAAGTTATCCATCATGAGGGTAATTTTAAAGAGAAGCATGACCTCACAAAAGCAATAAACACACTCTTAAGGCGATACTTCTGAATGAAAATATTTATTTGAAAATTTAAGTTTGGGTTTGTTAGCTTGATCTCATTACTTTATACTCAATACTCTTATGATTTATGTAATTTTGGTACCAAAAATCAGGAAGTAATTATCTGGTACATGGATGAGACCACCCAATGCAGCTTTCTTGTAGCATCATCGACGGAAGTGGCTAAGTGGAAAAGGGCATTTAACTGAGTGTGTTAAAGGAACTAATTATATTTTACTAGATTAAGGTATAGATTTTAAATTTACGTGTATGTTCTCTTAAAAAGACAGAAATCATAATATTTTCAAAGAAACTTCCTTATGTGAAAACACTAGCATTTCAAAGACTTCTACTATTCTGTGAGTGGTTATATGAAATCTGGGAGCTGGAAATATTCCTTGAAATGTTCTATATCCATGAGGTATTGAATGTAATTAAATTATCCACAAAATAAAATTCAACTTCCGGGTCCAAAATAAATTGGAAAGGAGCAATCTTCCTTTACATCCCCAAGGAGAACACTATAGAAAATCTTTAGTTTTCACTTTCCTTCAAGTTTAGTTGTTCTCATTGTCCAATTTGATGATTCGCTGGGTTAAAAAAAATGGAAACTTACTTTTTTCATTAACAGGAAGAATGAACACTTTTGTTTCTCCACAAAATGAGGGTTGTAATAAAATAGACAGGCAAACTGTTGTTTGTGCTCATAATTCCTTCTCTGCTTTGCATATCTGGAACTAATATGATACCCAAGTATATTCTAATTTTAGATAAATTGATACATACATAATCTGTTTAATAAGCAGAAATTAGATTATTTGTTCAGCAAAATAACCAAGAGGGCTCATTTTAGGACATATTCATTTTTACAAAAATCCTTTAAAAATCCAACCCCATGCCTCTTTTCAAGCATGGATATGTAGTACTGTATTTCTAAATATATTATATATGCTTTTCCGTGAAAATAAATTCCCAGTGAGGAAGACAGCACAATAAATGCCACATTTAGATCTTTAACATGCAAATACTCTCATATTTTGGTTCTCTAAAGTAATGGAGCCAGGATTATTTTATAGTTGAATCATTTGAGAAACATTTGACACTTGCAATCAGCTTTAGAGATGTCTATGTGTGTTATTTTAAATACTTTCAACATCTGTGATCTGTGATCATTTATACTTCTCCCTAGGCATAAAGCTTTCCCACACACCATTCTCTCTGAACACGTACACACACATACACGTACAAATACACACACAACACACTCACACACACACATACACACACACACACATGCCCCAAACTAAGTAAGATGATCAACTAGGCAAAATAATTGTTCAATTAAATAAAAAATTCAAACTGTTAAATTGATCACTACATTTATTTGAAGATATTCCACCCTATCTTTAACATCAGTTTATTTCAATCAATTCAAATAATCTGTAATGGAATAAAGACTGAGATTTTTGTTGATTTTACTGTAAAATATTTCTAAATGCTTCCCAAACCCTATTGATACAATTGGGACCATTGCTTTCTTCAAGGGAATTTTTCACAGTGAGAGACTGGACAAAGAGAACTTTATGTTACCTGTAATATTTTTAAAAATTCTAAAATGGGCATGCTGTTTATGCATCTCTTTGCACATTTTCCTCATTGTTTCATTTAGCAGCTCCCATGCCTTTTATTCTCTCTACAACATTTTAAGGTGAATGTATATCTATCACACACACAAATACCATCTCAGCATACAAAATCAGGTTATCTGAAATGAACATGGAATTTATAGCAATGTGTCCTTTTTAAATGGCATTTGCAAATGGTCACACTGCACATCTGTGGTTGCTCCTAATAAACCTAAGATTATAGTATCATCTTTTTAAACCCACTGATTCTTGTTTCTGTAAGCTTTGGCTCCAGCAAATCTCAGCTATTGTGATTACCGCCTTTTCTAACATGCACCCAAGTGAGGAAGCTTTGCAAGCTTTTTGGCAAGACTCATTGTCAAAGCTGAGCTATTTATCTGATAAACGTAATCACTAAAACCCAAGTTCTTTTATTTTTTTGTTTTAAATAACCTCTCAAAATTCTATACTATTGAAGTATATATAAAAAAAGAATCCAGAGTTAATTTATCTTTACATAAGTATTCATCATAAAATCTTTCAAATAACGAATTTCCTTCCTTGTTTCCTTAAAAGTGATTTAGCTTTTCGTACTTTCATATGATTGACTATCAAATAATCTTTACAGTTTTGTTTACAAAGAGCTTGTACTGATGTGGAAAAATTCTAATTACACACTTTGAAAAACAAGTCCAGAATACTAAATCAGGTATAATACCAATTTTGCAAAAAGCAAAAGCCTAGAAAAACCGGAGGGAACTACTCTAAAATATAGTTTCTGAAAGTTGCTGATGGTTGTTGGGACTGTGGAAGGATTATTTTCTTATTATACATTTGTTTCTCTTTTTTTTTTCTTTCAGATTTTGCACAATGGGTTAAAAAAAGAAAAAATGATCATTACAAAGCTGTTTTATTTTGTACAAAAAAAATTCACTGTGAACAGTTAAACAGTACTTCTCTGGTATAAGGCAAGGTAGGCACAATTGTCTTTTAAAGATATGTAGCCTTTTAAAAAAACATTATTTTAACAGAGTCAATGATTTGTGAAGTGACTAGATTGTTTGATTGCATGATTTAGAGTCCCTGAGAGAAAATTCAAAATTAAAAGGGAAATTTTATTAACCAAATACTACCTAGAGGCGAGTGTGTTGATATTCAATCATTCTTGTTTGGCAATACTAATATTGTCCTGTGATAGTTGCTTTTCTGTCATGTGGATTTTTAGCGTAGCATTTAGCCAAAAAATTGTGTTACAAATTTAAAATTTTACATAAATTAAAGCTCATTTTAAAAATACCCAAATCCTTTATTCATGTATTTTTAAAAAATCATTTAAATATGTCAGCAGAGTTCTCTTCTCCCTAATTCAAGTGATTATTTTACATTGTCTGCTAATTTCGAGATTTCACCCAACTATGTGGTAAACAAATTGCTTATGGAACGTTTTCAGTTAGAGGTTCTATAGCTAAGTAACTTCTATATGATTAGGAGCTCCCGATGTTATTTTTCTTAGAAGAAATCCAGGTCTTACAGCTATTTAACCCTTTTCCCTCATTCTGTGCAGCAAGTAGACGGAATGTAGGTGGACAAATGCAAGTAAAAATGGTCTGAGTTTTAGCTGTGTGGTTTACTCAGCAATTAAAAAATACTAATTTTGTTAGATTTCATAGTATGAAAACATTTCTTTCTTTTTCTTTGCCTAGAGGCCATCTATAATTGAGGACAAGTTAGCAAGAGTGCTGAGGTTGGCTTTGATCGAAGTGTCCATTCCTTTCTCAGTATAAACTGTCCTGGGGAGAATGGTAGGTGTCAAGTCAGTGAATTGGATGCCTTACTAGAGGTTAGCAAGCCCCCTCTTCCCTCTTTCCCTGCCTCCTCCCCCCACCTCTGCATTTCTGTCGCAGTTTGACTTTGTCTTGCAGAAATGTATTCAGGTGTCATACCAAGCCTTAAACCTGTTCTCTCTGTGTATTTAGTTACCCTGATTTTACCAAGATTCTCGACATGTGCTTATATCTCTGACCATCCTTATCAAATCATTTAAAATTCTATAGAACGTGTTATTTGATTTTGGATAAGCAGAATACTCTCATTCTCAAAAAGGATTAGGATGCCATTTGTTATAGAAATCATATAATGCTTTCTTTCATGTATTAATGCAATAACATTGATATTATGGATTTTATTTTTAAATTAACGCGAATAGCACTAACTCCTCTAAATTAGAATAAATCCTGGAAATGCTAAACAAATACACGTAGAATCCAGGTGCACTTATTGAATTCTTTAGAAAGATCTGAATTGTGTTTTTACTTATGCAAAAATACTGATGAAAACTGAAATAGGAGACAAAAATCATTCTCTATAGCCTGTTACAAATTATTGATACTGCCTCTAAAATTTGAAAATGTGTCAGTAATTTTATCAAATGTCCTATACATCATTGACAGAGCATTCTAAACAGTCATTTTGAATTAAAACAACCACTTATTTTTATAATCAAATACATCATTAATTATGGAATGCATTAGTCTTTTCTTCTGTTTTGATAGAAACAAGTAAGCTATTTCCAAAATCAGTACTTCTTGTAAGTACTATTGCGTGGTTAATTTTAATTCACATTACTTTCCACTTTTCCCCATCAAAAAAGTATCTTTCATTGAAGCAATAAGGCAGTTTTCATTTCTAGCCCCATACTACTTACTAAAGTATATTTAATAAAGTATATTTAATGTCGTATATTTGCACAAGAACATTTTAAATATTTTTCTAAACTTAAAGAAGGTGATGATAGCTATATCTTTATTTCCAAGTAATGTCTTGAAATTATAGGGTAAATCCTTTGGGAAAAGACTAAATCCTTGTGACAAATGATTACAGATCCTTCCAGTTCTTCCTTTAGTGATTCAATATTCTTGAGAATTTTAAATATTGGATTTAGATTTTTTTATGGTACAAAATACTGGATTTAGAATTTTTTATGGTACAAAATTAGTTTCCACTATTGCATACTAAAATGAAAAAGTATATTTTTATATTACATACCTTTGTTTTGGAAAATTGCATTTCATTTAACATACCTATTCTGCAAAATGTTTTAATAATACAAAAGCTCCAATTGTTTATATGTTTTATTACATTTGTAGTTAAGATAAAATATAAGTTAGATATATGCAGTTTATATATTTGCAATTTTTGCTCAATTTACTAACAATTGAAATATTTTTATATTGCATTCTATGCTATGTATATATTTGTGGTAGCATCCTACATCATCAAAATAAGTTTATCATTTTCAATCAATTTACAGTAAAAGTAAATCTCAGTGCACACAGGAAGTAATTATATTTATAAATGACTGTCTGTACATTGCTATATTAACATATATTTTCATTCTTGACATTTTGAATAACAAATTCTTTTAACTTTAAAAAATCTATCAGCCTACAAATAGCTATTTATTTTCTTAATCATGGAAGTACTATTTTCCACAGCACTCTATTTTAAACTCAAATAAAATAGTGCTATTGAGTGATATTAAATTTCATAATTCAAAATAAGATTTCACTTTGAAAAATTCCCTTAATTTTTAATAAAATTCTCTAACAAAATATTATTTCATTTTTCATAGCCCAATTATTAATCACCTTTGCCCATATATCCTGATCGTATATTGCATCATATGGTCTTAACACTTGCTTACCTACAATTACCCAATTCTAAAGCTAACAAATAGAAAACGCTTTTGCAAATTACATTTTGTCTACATAAAAAGCAATTCTTGATTGAGCCTGACTATCATAGATAGAGCTAGCAATGTTTTTGCAAACATGTGATCAATAAGTGTCCATTTTCATATCATCATTAGTAATCGAAGCAATCTCACTTAGGAGCAGGGCCATTTTCATACAAGTGTATCCTAGAATAAAAAGATGCTTGTCACATTCCTCTCTAATAGTGAAGGATTTCAGTTCCCCTTTATGCAGACATTTGTACCTAGTATTTTCCAATTCTGTAATGCAAACATTCACCGAGAGGTTAAACACAATGTTGGCTCGGCAATATGTATGCGGCAGAGCTGCACGCATTTTGCACAGCCTTGGCTGAATTTAACCCCGGGTCAACAGACATGTTTAAATGTGGACTTGAACATAAATGACGCCTACCAAAAGAAAGTGAACGAGTGTGAAGTTTTTATAAAATGTCACAATTGATAAAATAGTGCGATCTCAAAGGAAAAAAAATGGTGGGGGTGAGGCAGATTCTCAAAGGAAAAAAAAAAAAGTGTGGGAAGGCTTGTTCCAAAAGCATTTTGGTGATCTTAAATCATTCAAATTTGGTCAACATACCAAAAATCGCAAGTAGCTAAATTGGAGGTATAACTATCCACCAACATTTTCTTTTCTACATTCCTGATATGTTCACTTACTTTCCACCTCTTCTATTTCCAGGCAGTTGTACCATATGAAACTGACAGCAATTGTTCTGATTCATGGTTTAGGAGGAGTCTTTGATTAATCCCATGTCAGCAGTCTTGACCCTATGTGGAAAACGGAATCTTAGAAGGCCGTCTCAACAATATATCAGGGAGCAGAGTTTGTGGTTTGCCTTGTTCTTAAATATAATGAAAGTTTAGGGCAGTGCCAAACAGTGATTTCATGCACCCCTACCTTTTAAACGTATATTTCAAAAAAGCCTTTTGGAGTGGGGTTGCAAGGTAATGGGGAGATGGGGTAAAGAATTAGATTGTTTTATGGGATGAAATCTTATGTTGCCACACATTTTACGTGTGTGCTCCATGAAATGATTCAACACCTTTTTTTTTCTTAAGCATAATGACTGATTTTTTAAAAAATAATTGGTTGTATGTGTTTATTTTAACCTTTAAAATCTCAGCCTTAGTTTTCTTTCTTTCTTTCTTTGCCTTTTTAGTGACTGCAGAATGCTCTTTCACCTTTAATGTAGAAGTCTAACTTGTATCTATTATAAAATAATTGCAAATGACTCCAAATTTCAGAATCATGTTGGATATGAGACAGGCAATTTTTGTAGAAATGTGCATACTATATTTTAAAAGCACAAAAGACAAGCCTTGAGGAAACACTTTTAGCCCTAGAGATAGTCATTTTCCACAAAAGCCCTAAACCTAAAGAAACATGCATTTCTACTGTGTATTAGGTAAAAACCTTAGGACTCTGTACTGCTGTGTTCTCAGAATTTACGATTAAAATAAGGCATAAAGTGAGCGTATATCTTTTTCAAAGAGAACCATGTGCATAAAGATGGTTTTTAAACCATTTTAAAAATCACAATGTATGAATTTTATTTACAACCATAAAACAGATTGACATCCCAAAGCAACTTGAAAATCCATCAGATGATGTGAAATCTGAAACCTTGGAGTGCTTTAAATGGTGGTCACAGAGTACAAGATGCATTTCAGTAGTGGAAGCCATGAACAACTAGCAAAAGAAAAAAAAAAACAACCCGAGTATAACTAGGTAAAGCTGCAATGTGCTGAAATCCGCCCCCTGCAAACTGACTAATAGCACTTCCAATGGCCCCTTTCTGTCACCCACTGTAACCGTCAAGCCTCGATTCGGCTGCAGTCTGGTGAGCAGTGGAAGAGCTCTCACATGGCTGGCTGCAGAGGATTCCGATGAAAGACACATATGTACATTTTTTCTTTGGACAAATCTTTCTTTGATACATTTAGATTTTTCATAAGTAAATCTGAAACACATTCTGTGGGATTTTCTTATGTATTCTTCTAACACAAAGGTTCTCTTTTGACGGAATCCCTTCCTATGAACATGCAGCTCTTTGATCAAGTTACATTTGCATTTCTGCATGGGGTTGGGTTTTACGTTCTTTTCATATATACTATCTAAGACTACATATCTCATGTTGTCTCATGCTAGTCACCATTTAGAACGCTAGGCACCAAGTGTTGCCAGTGGACAGAATCCATATGTATTAAGCAGAAGACAATAGAATAGTACAACTTAAAATCCAACGTTAATAGACCTTTTGAATGGGAAGGCTTTTTAGTGAGGCTATTTTAAAAGACTTCTAGGCTCAGATATAAAATGTGATATTTTGGTGTGTGCATGCAGTATCTTTGGATTAGCTTTATCTCATGATTTCAAAATAAAAAGGAATACTTCTCAAAGACTTTTCTGCAGAGCCAGGCACTCTGCACACACACAGTGCTGTTGATGTGGGTAGCTTTCAGAAATAAGAATAAAACAAAGTGAAGGCTACAGAAAGTTGCTCAAAGAGTTCTTAAGCCTGTAGCTGTGGTTTTACAAAAACGTGTCTTTTGAGGGATCACCGAGTAAGTTGCATTGTCTATAAAATGGAAAAAATTAGTAAGTTGTGTATGTGTGTGTGAGTTTTTATTTTTCAGGTTTTGTTTTGTTTGTTTGAAGGTGATTTTTTTTTTTCTGCTGCTCAGGGGAATGTTCTTTTACCTATCCTCAGAAAGCTAATAGAAAACAGTTTTCCCTTTTCTCCAGTTTTGATGGCACCTTTTCATAAAGAAATCTCCAAGCTTTATCTGCTTCCTTTATCTGTGTGTGGCTATCAAAACTGCTGGATCTCAAAGGCATACAAACACCTTGTCAATAAGGTTGTAAATTAAACAACTGGCATAGGAAAAAAACATCTTCCAGTGAATTTCCTCATTAGCAGCCAACTATTTGGAGCCTTTTCAGGCTTAAGGCTTTAACGTTTGGTAAAATTTAAATAAGACAGGCTTGAGGCTTATTGAGAAGAACATTATAATAGACACTGAGTGAAGTCATTTGCTGTATCCTGTTTAAAAAAATATTGACGTTTAGCATCAATTTTCTTAAAAAAAAACAACTATTTACTAGGTTTCACATAAGATGCTCTTCAAAAATACGATACAACCTTGCATTTTGAAGCATCAAAATAAAAAAATAAAAGCTAAGCAAAACACAAATTACACATCTCTCAGTCAAGAAGAGTTTAGTTTCTAATGTCAGGAATATATTATTGGAGAGAGTCTTTTTGTGCCTTCACTAATCGGGTGGTGCTTCTGGCTTGTGAGGCAGCATGTAGCATCTATGAAAAAGCTTGATGTTTCTCAGATAGCGTGGTCTGGAAGATGCTGTTCACAAGCTTATTTGCTTCTGTGTTGTGTTCATAAGCAGGAGAATATAATTCATTTCTGCCTCTCTGCTAGACTGGACAAATCAAGGTGACAATCCATGGTTTGCTCCGACAGACCCTTTGTCCTGCTGCTGCTGTGAATCGAAGTACAATGGAAGCAAAGTGGAATATATAACAGTCCAGCTGCCTTGTTGTGACAGCTCGGTCCCACCATAGCCGTGTGTCAGCTCCTGTTTGTGTACCGATAGCCAATCCATAGGATGACAATGCAAATTGTGTGAAAAGTCTTCTCTAAGATAACAAATCATGTTGGGGGGTGAGGGACGGAGACGAGAGGAAAAGGGGGAGGTTGGGCACATGTCTTAGCAAAATAATGACCCGTAAAAGGTTATATTTTTGGTACAGTGATTCCATTCAAATGCAGGGCCCACATCCCAATTCTGGCGTGTGTCTCAAAGACGCAGGTAGGCGCTTCCACTTAAATCTATCGTTCCATTTCTCTGTGCGAGGTTCTGCATTAACGTTACTTTTAAGGCTGTTTATATTTCATTTACGCATGCAATTAATCATCTTTACTGTGTTGATGCTACTGGCGTCAGCAGTGTGACTTAATTAAATTTGAAATTATGGTACAGTAAATATAGGCTTCCAACTAGCCAGTCCAAATTAAATGCTGTGGTGTATTTTGTACCCATGGTGTTCTCCAATTTAAGTGTTCATTTTGAAAGGTAACATTTCAGGTTGAAATTGGGATTCTTTTTTTTTTTTTATCTAACCACTGATAAACTAGAATAGCTCTCTTTCAAGGAATCCTTTATTCCTATCTATTATATCTCTTCTCAGTGTATGATGGCAACGTAAGCCATCTTTATTACACTGCATTTAATATTTGTCTGATTAGATGTCTCATGCTCTTTAAAAATTGTTATTACCCTCTTTCTTTCTGATCTGTCAGCCCTGAGCTGCTTTGCAAAGGTCTCTCCTCCATTTTGTTGCAGGGCAGTTAGCGAGCAATTAGCCCACAAAATGGAGGCTCCGCTTTGCTTTCTGCTCCATGCCGGTGGTTTCACCTGCTCACAGGCTCAGATGGAGCAGTTTCCCGCTGCATCTGGTTAAGATGGCCTCTGAAGAATTTTCACACGATGTCCAATGCATGACTCTTGCTCAGGTGGAACCTTAGAAGCTCGATCTCTGGCTTGTGGTTATCACGAAGAGAATGATCCTAAATCAAATACCTGGGCTTCCCCGGGCTGCTTTCTAGATAGAGTGAAGATTTAAACTATTTATTCAAACATTCCAATGGAGAAGTGCCAAGCTCTAGAACACTGCTATCTTCATTCCATTAAATGTTGATGCCTTGTACGCTACAGTCTGCCTCAAACAATTCATAACATGTCTAGCAAGGTGTCTGACCAGAAGTTTAGGCACACTCCTATCCAATACACAATATGAGGTTTGAATACTAGAAAATTGGTCATATGTAAAGTACAGCGCAGGCCTGTGTATAAAAAGCAAAAGCGCTCTCTCTCTCTTTTTAATGCAGTGCTGCCTTGTCTGCACTTTTTGAAATTGCATATTTATCAGTCCATGAATTATTTATGAGATTGAAAGAGGGGGTGGGGGCGGAGAGGATGAGGAGGAAGAGCTTACAAAAAAAAATGTAAGCTTGAAATACTTGGGATGGAGCTGTTTCTAATGCGAATGCCAGCAATTCTCTCAAGGATAGCTGTATTTTGACTTTTTTTTTCTGTCTATTGTGTTTCAATCAAGGGGTGCACAATTTGGTATTTCAAAATTGTTTTGCTGTGTTTCCTCCTTGCTTTCTGAGGACAGCAGCAGTTTGTTTAGAATTAGGTGATTCGGGGACTAAAAATGAACAGAGCCTTTCAAAAACTTATAAAGTGTATGGTATTTAATAAATATTAATCTTTTGTCTGTCAGCCTCTATCGTTGTCAAGGAAGAGCTGACAGATTGAGGATTAATGAAATGTTTCATAAATCAGAGATAACACTATCAGCAGAATGTCCAACGTAGGAATCAACCATTGCTCCAGCAAGAGCTATAGGCTAGTTGGATAGCCCCTTCTTAAATCCAATCTTTTTCAAATCTCATGGGAAAAACACAAGGCCCCCCCTCTACCCACTGGCTGAGAGTGTACATCCAGCTTTATATACATATATAAAAGAATTATATATATATATATATATATATATATATATATAAAGGAAGCCAAGGTTTTCTATGTTATTTTTTAGCATGTTGATATTTTTTGCTTTTAAAATATTTCTCAAAAATAAACTAAAAAGAAAAGAAACAAGAAAGCCATCCCCAAAATGGCTCCTAAACCCAAGAAACACAATGCTAAGGGTTTCATTAATGAATACAAACATTTTAACAGGTAGAACAATGCCAAATGTAGTAACTGACTGTAAATCTACTGTTCTCAGAGTGCTTTAGTGGGGGGAAGGGGGGGTTGCAGGGAGCAAGAAGAAGTGAATATATTTGAGACCATGTTGCAGCTTCCTATTGTATTCCACAATGTGACATCATAACATGATGGAGAACCACTGAATCCCTAAAACTATACCTTGCTATTGAAGAAATATGAATATAATGGTTTGTAATGGTAAATTATCAAAAAAAAGATGTTTCCCTTTCCATAAACCTCACAGAATCTCCTAAATAAAAAGTATGCAGCACAAGAAGCATACTGGCCTAAAATAATGGGGACTGATGATGTTTTAAGCCTTGGAAATAGGAGATGCCGGAAGAAAAATATTTTGTGTGGGTGTTATCTTTTCAGTTCAGAAAATCCTGATTTAGGTATTAGCAGGTTAAAGTTGAAACAGGAACTCTTTTAATTCTTCCTCTTACTGCTATATTCATTTGGATGTATTAACTTCTCCGCAGGCTAGTTCAGAATGCTCACCTGAAGTGCCATCCTTTCTATCGGCCAGAGATATATAATTTGAAAGTGGGCTAGCAGAGTGTATAAAAATGTTTAGCCTAATCACTCCCTAATGACAGCGACTTATGTCCTTTAGTGCAGTCGATTTGTTTCCTGGGTTTTAAAAGTAGATTATTTCCATGGTGCAGGCTTAGTGTAAGCTGTTGAGAAACCACAAGCGCTGCACTTCAGCCTGAGTTTGGGACATTCGCCAAGGGTAATCTGATTAAAAGGGCATTTTTTACAACATTGTGCTCCTTTGAAAATTCTGTGCAGCCCGATAGAGTGGGGGCCAAAATGATTGCATTTGGAAGACCAACTAGTTTTCTTGAGCAAAATTAAAAGCCAGGTAATTCTCTTCAACCTCACTGCCATGAAGAAACAAAATGTCTTTGGTCATGCATCTCTTACTGACCGCAAGTAATTTTATGATGTAGCTCACGCAGTTTTTTGACTTGTTTCACTTTTAATCACATGTGATTATGATTGAGGGGAAGCGCTCTACAGCCTTCTTCCATTGAGAGGTATGAGAACAATACATTTGTCCTCCTAATTTTGCTGTTCTGTGACTGTGATGGAGAAACCCTGTGCTCTCCTTTGAGAAGTTGTCAGTTGTGGTCTGCGTTGAGACTCAGTAGCAGTCATGGGTACCTGAGCAGCTGTAACCTGTTCAAAAAGGTAATTACTGTATCTCAAATCTTGGGTGTTTTTAAAAGATTGAATTTAATACTAATTAAATATGTTATGTTTGCACGCATCAGGATGCACTCAAAAGAACCTTTTTGCAGGATTTTTCATATCCTTTGGTAGGATCTAAGTAGGCAAGTAAAGATAGATAACTAAATCTTCTCTCATTTTCCTAACATCCTCAGAGAATGTTGAGAGCAAGTCCATGTAAGGAGCTGTTTGTTTAAATAACATGAGGTTGTTTGTCCCAAGTGTTTGTTTACACTGCCTACAGATGAATGCTTGGTTTCTGTCACTTCTTCAGACCCACTGTTCTAATGGATCTTATTGGTGTCTTGTCTTCGTTGGAAAGACTTTAATTGTTTTCCTGTCTTTTCCCCACAAATAAGATCTTTTCAAAATAATTGAAACATTGTAAAGAAATACCATGACACAGTTCTGAAAATAAAACTAAAATACATTCTGAACCCATGAACTATTGGGTCGAAAAATGTGCCAAGCATTATGCTGCATATAAATAATCCCCCTGCCCACAAACTCTTTATACTCTACTGAGAAAGAGATGGTGTGATGCCAAATGGAAAGCATCATATTCCAATCAGCAACCAGATGCTGGAGACCACAGAGGAGGGAACAGTATTCCTTTCAGAAAGGAATTGGTATTAGTAAAATAGAGTCTTTAAGGACAGAGAGAGAAAAGAGAGAGAGAGAGAGAGAGAGAGAAATCCATCTAAGAGTGGAATGTTTCACAATTCACAAGTTTACCTTGACGCTATAAAAATGTAATGTCTTTGAAAGGATACTGTTTCATGCATGTATGTCACTACATGAAGATCTCATTATTGTCAGGCAAAAACTCTCTTCCCTTTTAATGGTATCCGAAAACATGTTGAATTCTTTTACATCGTTTGCTTCTAAATGCACTGGTCTACGTTTAATGGAAATAGATCTCTGAGTGTGTCCTTTTCAGTAAATATAAAAAAATGATCACATTTCTTAAAAGTATACTTTATGAGTTTTGGTAACAGAGAGAATGTGCTGAAAAGAACTAGCATCATAATAGAAACCTTAGAACTACTGCAGATTGCCTTAGGTTTTACCCCATGAAACACCTACTGGATTTCTTTGTTAAAGATGGCAGTTTTTCTTCTGAGCCATCTTTAGCTCCACAGGAACATGGCTATAGAATGGTTCAGGGATGTGCGATATGGTAAAGACGGTTCAATGACAAAATATGGTGTTTCCCAAGAAACTCTCGATAGGCATTAGGTCATGTTTCAAGAACCCAGTGCTGTCACTTCAGAGCGACAGTCCCATCTGTGCCAATGGGGTTGTCCTTGTGGATTCAGACAGCATTTTATGGTCTCTCTTCCCCCTGCAGAATAGAAAGGGTAATTTGACTCAGCCACATTAATATGAATGGCTTGGAGTTATATGATTGAAGATTTCTTAACACCAGTACCGACGCCAGTGTGTCGGGTGGAAGCAGTGCTTCAGGGGGACAATGATCCGAAGTACATTTTCTTGTGACCAGAGAGACAAAGAGAAATGATTTTATTCGGGAGAGGTATAGGTGAGAGGTGAAGAAGTGTTTTCCTGCATTCTTTGTATTTGGGGGGGTGTTTTGGAAACAATCTTTTGAAAGCCTTCTAGGAAATGACCGTGAGTGGTCCTCATTCTCTATCTGCCTATGTAAACCTTTTGTAGCACCAGGAACGTTGTTAAGCCGTTTTACCCTTTGAAGTTCAACACTGGGTTTTATGTTCAATTTAGGCTTTGGATATCTCTTTAAGATTTTTTAATTTTGTGCCACTTACAATGAGATATTCATGTCAGGGAGATGTCCTGCTGTTCTAGGAAAGGGAGGGGACACCATTAAAAAATCTTGATAATCAAGGCCACCTGTGATTGTGGGCTGCTTTTTGGAGCACAAAAGCACCGGGGAAAGCTGTTCTCCGAACCAAAGCAAAATGTCTATGATCTACAAGACACTTCAGCCCTCTTCCCACTAAGAAGAAAAGAAAATCTTGCTACAACGGGATCAGCTGTTCTCTGTCCCTTCCTTAAAAAAAAAAAAAAAAACCGAGGTTGTTGCTATTTAACACAAAGCCCTGTGACCTTACTGCCGTGGCTGCTTTGAAACACTGAGCTATTTAATGATGCAAATTAAAAACAGAGGGAAAACATCAGAAGAATCTGTCTGGAAATTAGCTTGTTTGACTGAAAATTAGCTAGCTTAATCGAACTTGCAGGACTCAAATTTTCTCTGTGGAAGCCTGGCTTGGAGTTTGGCCCATTTGGATTATCTCACCACTCAGCAGAACTCTTGAAAATCAGGGACAGGAAAATCCACCTTTTATTTACGTGGTTGAAATAAGCAAAGGACCTCTTGGATTTTCAGTAAAGGCCTTATCTTTTTCAAAGAAGCATTGCATTAGATACCTGGAAAACATCAAAGTAGAACAGTTGAGTTAAATGGTGGTTGTATTTCAATGGTTTCTAAAATGCTGAGTTAATTATTCTTTTGTCCTAAAGAGATAGAATGTACCATACGTATTGGTACGTGGGTATATTCTACTTTGCTTTGAGGACACAGTATGGTTATGACATGACCCAGTTCATGCAGAGAATGATTGTAAACATTGAATTCAGTCAAACACTTCAAAGACATGCTTAAAACATAGGACTACACTGGCTTATGAATAATTCTAAAGGTCAAAAAATTGTGTCCTATTGAGAGAGTCTCAGATCTTCAAGATCTATATTAAAATATCAGTTGTTAAGATTCAACAGAACTAAAGCCATACTTTTATTTCCCAAGAGCTATGGGCAGGCAATGGAATTTCTCTGGATAGAATTTCAGAAATATTTGTGATTTCATATTGCTTTTTAAATAGATGGGTGATAACTATGTTTGCTTGTTTGTTTATAATATCAAAGTAGCAAAAGTCCTAAACTATTTGTCCAGTAGGTCTTCGGTTCTATATCCAGTCTAGCAATCAAACATCTCTGTCTGAGCGAAAAAAAAAATAACATGTCTAAAAAAATGATGCCTCCCAGTACGATATATCCCTTAATTAGAAAGATACTCTATAAGAGATTTGAGTACAAATAATCATATAGTAGCCTTGAATCCTTAAAAATACAAAAGAAATTTAACTGTAAGAAATGCAGATGTTCAAAATATAGTTGGAAGAAATACAACAGGACAGATAGAGTGGAGAGAATTTTACTGCTATAATTTGGATATCATAATAAAAAAATATTGATGACTTTAGGCAGAATTCATCAAAAGAAAAACGATAAATACTTTTTACTGCTTTTCTATTTTAAAAGTAAAATATGTCTTTATTTGCTATTTATAGACTTTAAATTTTAGTGAAAATCACTGGTAATAGTTGTTGAATTTTTATTGCAACTACCTGCCATTCATAAATACGTCAAATTTTTGTTATTAAGGACATACTGTAAATTCTATACTTTTGACAAGAAAAGGGGTAACTTATTACCTTTGCAACTATTTTATAACAATTGAGGTTATTTGAAAACTTGGTTTTGTTAATTTTTTTTAAATGAATGTTTTTACTGATGAACTAGCCTTAGGGTTTCATAGAATGACAGTATCACTAGCACCAGGTGACAGACTTATTTGTGACATTCTCGTCCACCATAGCTAGAGTAATAGCAATTCTATTTTTAAGCAAGTTTGCAAACTAAGCAGTAGAAATTATTGGTTAGTATTCTGACAATTGTTGAATGAAATTTATTAGCGCTCATTAAAGTTTTATACAGTCATATTTTATAAATTAAGAACTCTTATTCAAAATGATTGGTGGCATCAACACCTGTAGTCTATGTCTGTGTTTAAAAGGCAACTTAATATTTTAAGTTGTTCATTTACTTTATTGTTTTTAAAATGACAGAGAGGTGAGAAAGCAATGGTCCTTAAAGAATATGTACTGTGAAACTGTTTTATTGTCTCCTGATTTCTCTGATATGTACAATCTAATGTTTGTAGACTGCATACACCAGTGGTTTCTGGTTTCATTCTCTCATAACCATGGTAAGCATCCCATACCAAAAAAATAAAAAAATATAAAGTTATTTAAACTAGATACTTCTGTTTATCACTGTGAAAACATGTTCAGGAGACTCGATAAAATATTTATGCTTTCATTACCATTCAGGGTCAATTTTCATTCTGTTACTCAAGTTTGGATGCTTGCTTCTAAACAACTTTAATTTTGAATTCTGCAGTTTTCTGACAATGCTCCTCTTCTAGAAGGAAATCACCCAGGATTCCTTCTTGTCCACACTCCCCACTGCCTGTCCTCTACCTCTACAATGTTCTGAATAGGTGAATACATTGTCACCTGGTTCACTGTTTAAAGGCATTGCTCTTACTTATTTCAGTACACCAGCCTTAAATTGTTTCACTGTGGGACTCCTTTGGCTGACAGTTGGTCATTCCAACTGAAGGCCACTACAGCACACAGTCCTTAGCTCCTCTCTTCTAGGAGGTGTGGGTCCACCTCCTGGCATGTACCTTAGTTCATATACTTCTATTATTATTCTCTTAGCTTGACCCTGATTCTCCTTCGACCTCTGGCCAGTGAAGCCCACCGCAACTTCACAGCCTTGCATATGTGAAGTTTCTTCAGTGAGCTTTTTCTCATGTCCAACATGTTTACGTGAAGAACTGATTTTAAGAGTGTGTATAAGTATGTATTATGGTGTATATGAATCTATATTGTGCAATACAGTGACTGTAATGCATAAGATATTTAGAGTATAATTGATGTATATGGATAGCTACCTTTATAGACCTCTAGAAAGCAAAAAAATGTATTAGTTCATGTCATTTCAAAACGGGCCCTGGGTGAATTAAGGCTGCAAAAGTTTTACAGGCAGGATATAAAGTTTACAGTGGGGGTAAACAAAACTTTTATCATAAGAGACCTGAAGAGTGGCCTGCTTTTCACTTTGACTTTGATGGCTTCTGAGCAAATTCACCTGCAGAAGGTGGGAGAAACAGAGGGGATTGGGTCAGGTCAACCTACTATCCTCGCACCCTGCCTGGGGGCAGCTGGGATCCTGGCGGAGACGCTGTCCAACCCTGCTGCAACTCGGCCCCTGTCCAGCCGAGGCAGGGCGGACCCGAGCCCAGCTAGTAGATGGCTCCTTCCTGCAGAAGTAGCTGCTGACAGCTCAGTGCTTCTTCTCTATCCCCATTCCCCATCCCCCGCTACATTCACAGCAATCTGAGCTCTGCACGTGACCTGCGATGTCTGACAAGCTGCAGCAGGGGCCTGCGGGAAGGAACAATTTTGAGTGTACGTGCAGGGAGGGCAGGGCGCCGGGAAAACTGGAGAGGGTAATTGGGATGGCAGGGTGGCAAAGGCAGGTGGGTAGCTGGGGGTGGGGTGGGGCGTGGGGCTTATTTCTTCCCACTAGATTCCCCTTTGGTCTCGACACTGAGTATAGCATCCACTGTAAATAAACCCAAATCCTATTTAAACACATCGCCTTCCTTGACAGAGTAAGTACTTCGCTTATGGGACTCATGACCGTCTTACCAGGCTTTTGAAAGGCCAGGAATCCACCCCCAGGCCCCTCGCAACCCCTCTACCCTTTATAGAATTGTTTTTTTTTTACCTAGAAATCTTCCTCATGTTTACTTATTTTGCTACCATCAGCAGGTCACTTGTGCGTTTCTTGCATACTGAGGTCATTAACTAAATGTTAATATTATTAACGACATGAATGGGAATTTGGTGAACTACTTTACTCACATGTAAGATCAGTCCCTTCTTTTCTGCAGAAACAATGGAAGCGTGAGAGAGGCATATAGACAACTGTCTGCATAATCATAATACTAAAGCGTTACTGTGGCCAGAGTACTCTACATTTTAAAAATAAACATTTAAGCTGTAGTTAGCAAAGAAAATGTCGCTTATTTTTAAAAACATACATGCAAACATAAATATATATATATTTGATTAAAGTGTCCTTTATATATATATACATATATTTGACTATATATATATATATATATATATATATATTTGACTAAAGTGTCCTCCATATATATATATATATATATATAGAGAGAGAGAGAGAGAGAGAGAGAGGACGCTTTAGTGAAATAGATTATGTATATTCTAAACTTTTAACTGTTTATAATGTGGTGTCCCAAGAAGTAACTTTCACTTAGCAGTTTCTCTCATTTACTCAGTGTAGGCATCACTCAAAGTTTTTCAGTCTCCAGGAATACATGGAATGTAAACTTACACCCTTCATAAAAATTCTGATGCAAGGCAGAGAGCCAGAGAGAACTTCAAAGTTTTGGCAAAGGCAAGGACATATCTTAACCTATCCCATATTCTCATTTTGAACATGCAAAATTTCAGTTGCTTAAAACAAAAATCAATTTAATTATGTGTAGTTCAGTACTTTCTTCACAGAACTGGGACTAGAAATAGTTTTAGAACAAACTGCTCTAGGTTTTATTTTTACTGGATCTGTAGGTAAGACTGCCAAAACTGTCACTTAAAAAATGTTGTTTGCAACCAGATTTCGGAGTCCTCTTTTCTGGTTCAGAACTTTGAAAATAGCAGCCAAATGTTTGGAGACTTACTTGTTCAGTTGTTCAGATAAAAATTCTGGGACCATCCGAAGCACTCTTAACTCTAAATGGAAGCAAAATAATAATAATAATAAGAGAGGAGAAGAAAGAAAAAGAGAAGGAAAAAGGCAGGAAAGAGGGTAAAAAAGCAACATCATGGGAAAAGTTACAGACTGTGCTTTGACCTACTTTTTCAGAAAATTTTCCTTTCTACAAAGACAAAATCAGCTTCCTCCCAGAGAAACATGATTATTCTCTCATGAAACCCTGAATTGCAGGCGTGAAAGATCTCCGGGTCAGCTTGCCATCTCCCACCCTGGCAGGCCTGAGTCCAGCCCACGGATAGCGCCATGTGGTACATTACCTCATGTTCGGATGTTAACGCCGCACTCATGATTGGAAGGGGGCAAGATGTCTTTTATAAACCACGTTTTGTCACTACCATTTCCACATTACTCAGCCACGTGCCCTGGGTCTACCGTGCCCCCTGCCCTCGCCTCCTATCCTCCCCAAACAAAAGGAACAGTACTCTGAACATTTTTTGTTTCTTTTTTTCCTCTGGGTTGCTCTCGTTGGGCAAAGATCATCATGCTCTGATTTAGTGTTTTCAAATAAGTGTGCCCTCTGCTGCAGCACTCTATTGAGAGACAACACAGCCCAAGCGGGAGAGTTCAGCATGGCCACTAATAAAACACAAGTGCGGCTTTGTCAGGCCACAAGTGATTGCTTGAACAAGTGCCAGCGAAGAAACCAAACATTAGAGCTCAGTGCTTCAGACCCTCAAGACAAAGGGCCAATTGACTTTCCTCATTAGTTTTTGTGCCAAACATGTAAACACAGTTTCCTCTCTATCTTTGATGCTCAAAACATGCCAGCTTGTTCACATCTTGGGTGGTACTGTGGCTTCTGAGGCTGCAAAGATTCTTACGTTAGGTTGGGCCATTTTTTTTCCCCTTCCTATTGGAAAAGATCAGCTTATCCTATTTATTATTTTTTAAATGAGAAGAGGCTCTTAGGAGCACTTTTCACTTACCATTGGTCCTATTGATTCAGATAAAGCAATCTAGAAAAGAAAGGGGGGGGGAAGAGAAAGGAAGGAAGGAAGAAAAGAAGGAAGGAATGTAGGAAAGAAGAAAGGAAAAGGAAAGGAGGGAGGAAGGAAGGAAAAAGAAAAAGGAAAAAAGATAAATGGGGCATGATCCTTAGTCATTCTTGTTGAATGTGTAGGGTAAAACGTCTGTTATAAACCCTTCTAAAGAAAAACTGTAAATAAGTAATTGTATAATCAGTGCAAAGATTACAGAGGAGTAATGCGAGAGAATGGTTCTATAATCAGGTCAAAGCTCCATTTTCGGGTGACTGATAGTACACCTTTATCAGTGTTTCAGCAGCTCCCTTCATTTCTCCTCTCTTCTTGTCCTTGTTCTGTTTTGGGTTATTCTTTTGCACCTGTGCTTACAGATAATTCTTACTCCTCTCCCTTTCACTCCCTTACACCAGGTAAAGTGGTGTCTACGATTGTGTTGTCATTTGTGTGGTTTCATAGAAAGGCCCTTTGCTGAAATTTGTCTTTATAAATAAACTACGAGGACAAAAAGGCATTGGAAATTTTGGACTCTTGGCTCCAAAAGTCAAGCCTATGAGTTTCTTCAATAAGAAATCAGTTTTTCACCTTTTAAGTTGGCCAACATTGAAACGTGATAACACAATACATTGTCAAGGCAATACAAATTGTTGCAAACTCTATGGAGAGTCAATTGACTATATGCATCGATATTAAAATTTCATATATTCTGCTTCAGAAATTCCGTTTCTGAGAATTTGATTTATATAGATAAAGATATAAAGTCCAATTTAAAAATCTATCATAGCATTGTTTATAGCAACAAAAGATTGAGGAAGGGGTGTCTCTAAATGTCTATCATTAGGGAGTTGAGTAGGTAAACATTGGTAAAGCCATACAATGGAAAACTATATATTTATTAAAGATGCATTCTGGCTTTGTAAGCATTGAAATAGAATGATATCCATTCTACATTTTAAGGCTAAAAAGCAAGGCATAGATCAATGCGTCTCATAAGCTGATATTTATATAAAAGAACAATATGTATATGCATATATGTGAGTATATTTATAGACTACCCCTGGATGGCAAGAGAAGTTGACCTGGGGAAGGGGAACTAGACTCTTGGGGTCAGAGCCAGCAGGGGAATTTACTCTTTGCTGTATAACTTTAAGTACTGTTTGAATTTCTTACCATGTGAATGTATTCCTTAATATAATGAAATAAATGGTTTTAAGACATGTTGTAGAGATAATACACAAATTCACAACTAGGGTATAAATACCATAATATGAGTTATTTTCCCTTCATAAAACCCCCTATGGAAATGGGTCTGATATTGCTATAGCTTGTCATGGAGAGCAAGGAGTTTCAGGCTTAGAGAGCAAGCCCCTGATCAGGGTATACAAATCTTGATGGCGTAGCAAAATGAATACTTAGAGGCAGTATGGGGACATTGGGTCCTTGGATGAATTAGATTCTTGGGACCTGTAATAAGGTTGAAAGGAGACTCACCGAAAGCAGACCTGAGACTTCTATAGACAAAATAAATCCAAAGTCACAATTCAGTAAGGTGCCAGCTGTGGCCAGATACTCTTCATAAATGTGTAAAGGTTCCTATGGAGTGGAAGGGGCATCCCTAAGCTTTCCAACAACTTTAGCACCAGGAAGGGTGCATTAGCCCTTCCAGGCCACTAGGGTTCCGTTCAGAGTCATGTGCTCTGTGGCCCAATGGCCTAAAAACAGATTATTTCAAAGTAATGATATCCCAGTGGCCTGGAAGAGTTAACTGCCTCCCAAGTGACTAACTAACCCTTAGGGAGTTAGTTAGCCTCTGGGGAAGATGGAATTTATTCTCCCACGGCAGAAGAGCTTAGTAGATAACATATGAGTAGACCTGTGTTCTATTTTGTGTCCTTGGCAGATTGGTTCTGACACCTTGGCTTGTCACAGAACATCTCTGTCCTAGCAGCACATCTGTGAAACTAGGCTACAGCATTGCCTTCTACCCAAATTCCAGGCATGGTGGATGGACTGCCAGAGAGCACCCCCAAAGAACCTGAAGGAGAACATTATTTTAATATAGTGGTAGAAACCCATTAACAGAGCCAAAAGCCATGCACTGAAAGTCAAATGACCAGAGTTTAGTCCTCAGAGTACTATTAACTAGCTAGATGACCCTGGATAAGCTTAACTTCCTTAGGCCTAAGTGCTCTTATTTGTAAAATGAGACGATCAGACTTGATGACCTCTAAGACCTGTTTACCATTAATGAATTTTAGCTAAATACCCAAGAAATAGTCAATCAAGTGGAAAAGTTTATAAAATGTACAATAGAATTTTTACCATTTTCGCTTTCTCCCAAGCTCCATTCTTATTAATCAAACAATGGCATATATTGAGAAGATAACATTTACAGAATGCCTCTTGGCCAAGGAAGATAAAAATGAAAGAAAAAAATATGATGCCTGTTAGTAAGAGATTTATCTCTGTTGTGAAAGATGGAGCGCATCCTTGTGAAAAGGACAAAATAAAATATAAAAGTCAACACACAGAGCAGCACAAGTAACATAAAGTAATATAAATAGCCCACAGACACCATAAAAGAGATAGCAAAGTTGAGCGGAGTTAAACCAAAAAGGCTTCCTGAAAAGAGGCAAAGAAAGGAGGGCATTTGGGTTTGCAGAGTAAAAGGAAGATATTATTGTGGTGAAATAATGAAATCAAGAATTAAAAAAAAAAATACCCTAAGCTGAATGATAAACAAATTCGAAATATTGTAGTACATATTTTGCATAAAATACTAATAAGACATTGGTGTGAGGAAGTTAGTCATGTTCTAAAGATAAAGGTTTTCTTACTGATGAAAAAAGCTTAACATGACTATGGACAACTTCATAATTTGTATGAAAATATTGAAAGTTTAAGGTTCATAAATGTTTTAATCAGAATTATATGTAAGAAAAGCACAGCAGAAATAGAATATAAGAGAATCAAAATAGAATCGTTAAGGTTGAAAGAAAATTCAGGGAGACTATAAACATAAATACAAATGGACTGTTATAATTAATAATATATAAATATGCCACATTGGTTTTTCTCTTACCTGTCTGGGACATTAACAAATGAAAATCTCCAAAGCATGTTAGATAAAATAAAAATAATATGAAATTAAAGAAGGAGGAAGCATCATTGTTCCAAATATTCAAAAACTTTATAGATTTCAGACTCTAGCCTATGACTAAATAAGTTGTAATTAGTATTAAAATATTTAAGAATAGTTTTTAGAGAAATCAGGCCATCATTTTCTCTTCTAATTAAGGCTTAGATTAGATTGCAAAAAAAATCATAACATTTTATTTTATGCATTATGTTTTATGTATTGGAATGAGCATCCTTAAAGAAATTATTCTCAGATAAGTGATTATCTAAACATTCATTTCAGTTTCCTAGCTAGCCTGCTGCAGATGGGGAAAATCAAGTACAATTTGTGAGAATATATCTAAATAACCAACTTTTTATTCAATGTCTTGTTAGCACCCAACTTTGCAGAGGGCCAAAGCACTGACAGCCCAGACTCAACTGCAGTGGTTTGTAATAGCCTTCATGCTTCAAAATAATTGTCCTATATAAACCTTCATCTTGGGATTTAAATACCCAAAGTTAACATTGCTTTATAGTTGTATGAAGTAACTGAATATATTAACAATACCCAGTCTAGCACAAGTTTGTGAGCAAACTGCCTCCAGGAAGTCAAAATACGTGCTACAAGGTTCATGTATAACGTGTCTGGATTTTACCCATATTATCCCTTTCAGCCCCTCACTAAAATTCTGCTTATTCTGATTTTGTGTATGACTATAATCAGTCTGGTTAACTTAATTCTACCATCTCCACAGATAGATGAGTAAAAATTGTCAAAACAGACAGGTTTCTCTTGGCAGGTGCATTGCCAGTGGAGATCCATGAAGAAAAGGTAAAACTATGAATAAGATAAAAGAGATCCAATAGACACAGGCTGGGGACACTCAGGGAAGGTCCAATGTCTCTAAGAACTCACAAACTCTTCAAGGCATGCTAACGGGGGCCATTATATCATGCACAATAGTTGATGGAATAATAATGAGCCCGTGATAGAAAAATGAGCTATGTTAAATATATGTTGTTGAGTGAGATCCAATCATGTGCTACAAAAAAAATTACAGAAAAGTTTGCATCAAAATAGTTAAAATCAAAAGAATGGTGAGTTGATAGAGCTTAAAATTCAGTTTTCCAAATAATTCAGCTTTGTAAAAAGTTTATTCCCTTGGGAATTTTAGGTTGCCAAGGTTTAAATGTAACATACCTTTCTTTTTACATTTTTTTGTGATGCATCATTTGTGATACATGAGCAGTATCTCTATGGCTTGAGTTTAATTCTGCATTTTACTATGTGATAAGTTTGTTATGAAAGTCTGAATTTCCAACTTTTTCAGATATACAAAGTTGATAGTAATAGCCACCTTAAAAGGGCATGATGGTTAACTAATAATGATAACAGTTAAAATAACCACACTTAGAGAGTGTTTTTTATGTTCCAGGCTCTGTGCTAGGGGTTTACATGTATTAGCTCAATTCTCAAAACAACTTTATGGAGCAGATACTATTGACATCATCCTTTGATTATAGATCACAAAAGTGTGGAATGGAAACATCACATTACTTGTCCAAAGTCATGCAATTATACAGTGGCAGAGTCAGAATTCAGGTATTTTGGCACCATATTTACACTTTTCATCACTACACCAATATTCATATAAGGACTACATATAAAATCATGGTGCCTAGCATAAATTGGCTTCCAACTAGCTATTTCTCTTCCACTGACCTTCAGTTTCGTTCCCACTAAAAGTTAATATCAAAGGACAGAACAATGATTTATGTTTCTAATCACTGCCCTCTCTTACTGTTGTCTGTGCTGTCTCTCCTGCTATATCTCACACTACCCTGTGATAAGGTTCTGTTTCAGCAACTTGTACCATCAATTAATTGTGCAACTTCTATGTGCTAAGCACCAAAGATATACAGATGGCACATATGTGTTCTGATCTTTGAATTACTGATGGCCTCGTGAAGGGATTGTTCAGAACTATCCAACTTCCCAGTCAACACTCTGCCTTTCCAGATAGAAAAGGAAATATGAGCACAGATTTTTGGCATTTTTTCTGATATAGGGGATACCTATGTCTGATAAATACGAGCATGGAACTCCAGATCTCATTTTAACCATGATTTTCAAATGCATTCCAGATTTATTGCCCCAAGGTTGTTGAATGAGTAGGAGCGATGAGAATAGATTACTGTTAAATAAGGAACTGCTCTAAAGAAAGTTGAAGGAAAAGACTAATGGGAAATATTTAAAAAGAAAGTTAAAACAACTAGTTAGTTTTGGGTGGTGTATTGGAAGGCTGGGGGACAGAACAGAGAGCAAAGAGTTGAATTATCAATAATCTGATTTGGATGTTGGTATAGCTGAGTTAGTGCAGTTTTGCTAGAATCTTTAACAATTTCTCAATTTGTCTTTATGGGGAAATATTTCATCATCATTTCCTAGCATCATATAACAAGTGACTCATGAAAGAAATGACACATATAAAAGCAGAGATATACCATTGAGAATCATACATAAACATCTATCACCTAAAATAGAAGCTATTTCTATTTAAAATATATATTAAAAAATGAATACATATGTAATTGTTATAAAAATAAATAGGAACAGTTGACAGATCATTTGGAAAGAAAAGGAGAGAGAGAAAGGATCACGTCTAATTTTATCATACTAATGAAGAAACTCTAGCAACTTTTGTATGGTTTCTTCCAGGCTTTATTCTAAGCACATGTGTTTTACAAATTTATGCTCAAGGTATAAATACAATTTTGCATCCTGCTTTATTAATATTTTATACATTAAAATATAGTCTCATACTTTAAATTTCTATTTTAATAACCATATAATATTTTAGTTAAGAGATATGCTTGAGTTATCCATTTATTTTTTTAAAAATTGAATAACAAATACCTGCCAGGAACTGTGCTATGCTTTAGAATGCAAAAATTAATAAAAGCTGGCTCTTGACCTCAAGTACCTTATAAGTTTGGGGGGAGGAATATATATAAACATATAACCAAGGAAGTGCAATAGAATTATGGAGGTGTCATGATCTATTTACGTAGAAAGTAGTTTGGAGAATTAAAAAAAAGAAATGATCAATCCCCATTTGGGGAATGGGTTTATAATGCTTCACTTACCAAGTTAGTTTTGAAGGATGGTCATAAGTTCTTGAGGTTGAAACACTGAGGGAAGAGCAAGAGAAGTTGAGCTTTCAGGCAAAACTTGACTGTACACATGGCAAGTTCAAAGGCACTATATATAGTTCTATAGTTCCTTCACACAGAAGCTTCTGGTGTGAGAGAGGTGCAAAAAGTGTAAACAGGGGACTGATGGGGAAAGTTTTGTAGAGACTCCGAAGGTTCAAAGCTGACAGCATCACCTTGGTATTTACCTAAGATCACACTGGAGCCATGACTAAAAGCAGATGGTTAGAGAAAGGCCAATGAAAGGGAAACTATATAGTGAACTGTGGGTAGATTGGCCTAGCCCTAAGGAGGGTATCAACTAGAGCTGCAGCTGACTGAGGATGTGAAAAGAAGATAGAGGACTAAGCACAAGGGGAAAGATTGTTGGTCTCCTACATATTGTGCTTGTTCTCTGTAGATATAACAGATTGGAGCTCAGGAGAGATAGAGGCTAGAGATAAAAGTTTGAGGGTCATCAAGCATATATGAAAAGCACTGCAATAGAGTTCTTTCTGGTCAGAATTTAGATTGAAGGTCAGGGCCAAGAAGAGTGGGTACTTAAGGCTCTCAGATTCTTTTTTAGCAAACATGGGCCCAAATGTTTTTTTCCAAATTCATCCATTAAGCACTTCCAAAATATACTGTAGGAGACTAAGGATTCATTATATAAATATCGGAGAATGTAGGATTTCTTTGAAGGAAACCGTAAGCCAAGTGAGGGGACCTGGAAGAGCTTGACATGTGTCCCTTTTATAATGATGGATCTTTTGCTCTCAGTAGACAAAAGCCTCCTGGGGGTCACTAGAAGGTGTGGGCAAACTGTGGCGGGATGGCCAGGAGGCTGCCTAAGAATGGTTACTGTTTCTGGAGGCTTATTTCTCCTGAGCTAAATGTGGACTTGGTCATCTTAAAAGGTCACCACTTTCTGAAGAGTGCTTTGAAAACTATTGCTTTTTTATTTCTTTGTTTTTTTATATATGTTATACTATACAACAAAAAAAAGTTAAAAAAAAATGAAGTTGTGAGACATGCCATACCATGAAATAAGCAAGGCATATGAGGACAAAAAATGTATAATATCACTTATAAGAGATCAGGAAAAACAAGTTTGCAGAGAGAGAAAACTGATTAGAGGTACCAGGGAGAGGGGGGAAGGTGGTGAGTTTGTAAAACTTAAAAAAAAATTATACTAAGTGAAATATGCCAAACACAAAAGCACAAATATTGCACGATTAATCTGAAATAGTGGAATGGTAACCCATAACAAACTCTAAAATCTCTTCTGTATCTACTTATTGAAGTGTTATTTGTAAATCATTGCCTTTTTTCTTTTCTTTGTATGTATCTTATATTTAACAACAAAAAACGTTAAAAATAAATAAATAAAAAAAAGGAACTCTTCCCCTAAAACAAGCGAGACACAGTATAGACTTGAACTTCCTGGAGCCAGAAGCTGAGGAGTGAGTGCCCCATTGGGAGAAGGCAGTTGTTAAAATTTCAGGAATTTTGTGAGCTAGTTGTTAAACACACACACTATTAGAAATTAAATTATACAAACCTAAATAAATTATATTCGTTAATTTCCTGATGTTAAATACATTCTATTAAGAACAAGGTAATGCATATTTAACACATCACTCTCTAGTTTCCACATTTGTACTATTTGCCATACTCTTGTGATTACGATGGAAATGCTGTGATGCTCTGCATTTATAGACCGTGGTAGAAGTATGGAAATCAGGATGTTTTCATGCCAGAGAGCTGGTGGTGACTCCAAAGACTGCACAAAGGTACTGAGAGAGTTGGCATTTGGGCATCAGCCCTCCCCAAGAAGCCCATTCCAGGTAGACCTTTTCTGCCCTTTGAATGTTCGACCTTCCACAGCTCCATCCTTAGTCAGTGGTGTAGGGTGTTTAAAAATAATATGACCTATTTCCCTCCACTGTAAATTTATGATGTTTTCAATGCTTTGTTAATTTAGACAAGGGTGCAATAAATGTTTTCCTGAAGATAGCCTTTTGTATGTTTTGGATTCCTTTTGGAAAAAATTAAGAGTTGAAATAGAAATTATAGATGTTTTAAAGTTAACATTGTTTTGTATCAATACGTTGTGTATCTTCTAAATATTTTCTATAAAATCGGCTTCACATGGCACACTGATTTTAATCTGTTGATTTAATGAAATGTTTATTGTATTTTCTGATACTATTTCATATTTTTTGAGAATATGGCAGGGAAACTCACTCCTCAGAATACCTTGTTTCCTTTTATCTTTCCCTGAGATTTGCAAGGTGTATGTTTTATTTAAAGTTCAATGAGTGTTTAACTTATCTTTTAATAAGAAATATTTATATCATAAGAGCAGAACAAGTGCTCAATGAAAACAACTAAAATTCACACAAGCGTAAATGGAAAACAAAGTTTCAATTCCCATATCTCCAAAGTCCTCTTCAGAAGTCATTGCTTTTAATAATTTTTGCTTTTTAGTTCTTCTGATGGCTACGTAATCTAGAGAATTTTTGCGGATCTACTATTTAAGCTCAATAAAACCATGCCCACAATTTATGTAATTATTTTTTTCTTAACTTGTTCATTGTGATGTTAAATAATATATTTAAACCTTTATATCTTATTTCAAAATCAAATTTTAACATAAATATTATTTTTCAAAGAACAACACAGCAGTTAGAGCTTTACAGAAGGAATGCAGTTCCATGTTATGATAATTTTGTTTATTGAAAAAGAACCTATATCAAGTATCAAGTTCAAGTGGGATCATTTATCTCACAATCAGTGGTTCATTATTTTTCAACATGTTCAATCACTTCAAATTTGGACCATGACTTTATGGAATTACTTTTCTAATTTCCTTTTTTTTTTTTCTTATTGACAGAAGAAATATATGCTTTTTTTCACTATCTCCTGGGGATCTTCCAGCTCTTTCTTCATACAACTTTTTGAATGGAATCCATTTTCTTCTTGAAGCTGTTCTTGTGAAGGCTTTGACTTCCTACTTTAATTTGGATCAATTCCTTTTTATTTAGTTGATTTTACAGTTGATATTCTTGGATTTGTTTTCACCCTAGAGTAGTTCCATCCTTCTGTTTTTGGAGTCCATGTCTTTATCTTTTTGGGAATTTTAAAAAATTGCTTTGCTGGAGCATATCCTCAAGGGTTTGCTTTGTTTGTCTTTGTTTTTCAGAATGAGTATGTGGGAGATAAAATGGATAGTTAGGCTGTTAGGTAGGTATAAGATAGAATTCTATATTCAACATAATTTTCCTTTTCAACTTTGAAGGCATTGCTTCATTGACTTCCAGCATGTTCTGTTGTTCTTATATATATATATATATATATATATATATATATTTATAATTTTTACTTTTTTTGTTTTTTGTTTTTTTTTGCATGGGCAAGCATCTGGAATCAAACCCAGATCTCCAGCATGGTAGGCGAGAATTCTGCCATTATTTATATGTTTAATGGCACATTTGATGATTGCTCTTTTGCGTTTTCTTTCTGAAAACTTTTAAGTTCTTTTCTTTCTGAAAACTTTTAAGTTTGTTTTATCAAAAACTTTTATGTTCTAAAATTCCACAAGAGCCTGCCTAGGTTTGTGTCTTCTATTCATCTTGTTAAGTGAATTACTTTTATTCACTTGATAGATCACTCAGCATTAAAATTCATATTTTTCTTTGGGTCTGCAAATTATTGCCTAGGTTTTAACAGAATTTTCTCCTCTCCCCTCCCCCCCCCCCCATTATTTCTTAGTGGCAAGTCTAGAAGCACACATTCTGGATCCCAGACAGATTGCCTAAATTCAAAGCCCAACTCCACCACTTTCAAGCTGTGAGAGTTTAGTTAGATTACTTAACTTCTCTTTAGGATAGTTTTCTCATTTGTGAAATGGGCACGTCATACTACTTATGCCACAGGGACTTTTATGATAATTAAATAGGGCAAAAACACATGCACAGCACTTAGAACAGTGACTTACATAGTAAAACCCAATATAATTAGGACTGTACTGTAAACACAGTACTCTATGTGATTGTAAACTATAATTTCTTTCTGGAACTCCTCCTGTTAGTTACATGCTGGCATACTGGATTAATAATTTTTCTTAAATTTCTATCACATTTTTCATTTCTTTGTCTTTTTTGTCAAACTTCAGAAGTCATAAAATTAGGCTAGAATTCTGGGTCATTCTCCAGATGATTTTGGCCTGTACAGATTTAAAATGTTTATTTTGTTTCGAACAAATTTAAGATTTTCACATAAAAAGCTGCATTTCTGTCTTCCTTTGAAAAATAACTTTCTATTTATGCTGAACTGCTTGAAGGTCTACACACCTTTGAAATGAACAGCTAAGTTGGGGAGTGTGGGTAGCTGTCATGGATTTCCTTTGCTTAGGTGTAAGTAAATTGGACTTTTCCAGGAATGGCAAAGGTTAGAATGGCAGAGCTGAGTCTGACGTCTGTGTATGTGGTCGGGCATGTCAACTGCAGGATTCGTTTTTTGGTGTGCAAGCAGGGAACAGACGATCATGCCAAAAAAGTGGGGCTTTATTTTAGAACATTTAGAACCGGCATCCACTTTAGCAATCCCTTATCAGATTTTTCCATTTCTTAAAGACGAGGATCTCATGTGCAAAGCCTGCTACAGCCAGTCTGGATTTTCAGGAGACTGGAAAAGAGAACTCTCCCAGTCGTTCGAGATGGGTCCCAGACTACAGAGACTTTTAGAAAGCTCATCTGCCCTTTCACTTCTTTAAAAGTTTTTAAAAAGTGCTGCAGTTGTTTGTTGTTGCTGTTATTGTTGATGTTAATTCTTTCTTAAATGGGAAGAGATCCCTCTCAATGTAAAGTTTACCCTGGGTCCACACTCTGTTCTAGAGTGCTAGACAAAAGCCCTTCTCAGAATGCAGCCTGGAGGGCAGGTTGATGTATTCTGTTCCTAGAACAATTTCCAGCATCGGCAAACATTTATCTAGCGGCTTCTCTTTTACTGAGGTGTAATTTTCCCCTTTCCCCATTGCCTGGATCTCTTACTCTGCTGCAGTGGAGTTTATGAAAAGCTACAATTCCAAGGAAGCCCTAATATGAGGGCCCCTCTTATATCCTTCAGTGACTTACTCTTGGGATGAGACTTCTCAAAACTCAACCCTGCTATTCCCACTGTTCCCCACCCTAGTATTTTATAGGAATTACAGTCTCCAAATAGACATGGAAAGAAAATTGCTAAAACAATATACTGATCCTCTCAAAAAAGCAGTATAGGGATGGTTGTCCAGGTTTCATTGGTACAAAGAAAATAGGTGGGAGAGAAGATGTGAGAAAAAGAAAAAGAAATAGGTTTCACATCTTCCTTACGCTGGTAGGTTTGTTTCATTTGGAGTGAAATAATTTACATGAGTTATCAAGTCTCATTCTAAAATTATATGGATATAGAACCCATGGTTAATAAAAATCTCTCTCAATTTTGTCCAGAGGTTGGCTATTAGTAGTTGTTTGGTCTGTTTTACTGGTTTTTTTGTTTGTTTGTTTGTTTGTTTTTGCTTTTTTACCTTTGTTTGTTCCCCATAAATTTTTCTATTTAGAAGAAGAGAGAGACTGAGATAAGTGCCGTTTTTTTAACACATAAATAAATCTGTTGTGAATGCTGTTAACACACACACACACACACACACACACACACACAGCTAAATATCTTTCCTAAGGTAATGGATGAAATAGTAGTTTCACAATGCCTACCAAAAACAGTGATTATTTTTAATTTTACTAATTCAATAGGTTAAAAATATTTTGTTCCTGCTTTAAAAAAAACTTTTCTTTGTTACTAGTTAATTTCCTCTTTTGCATGTGTATTGACTGGTTTTGTCATTGAGCTAAAGTTCTTTATGTTTTCCTTACCAATGTAAGCTCCTTATAAAAATAAAGATATGAACTATTGTTCCATTTTTTCTTGTTGCACATATTTTTTCTTTAGTTTGTGTCTTGACTTTTGTTCCATCATAAGTCTTTAAGGTTTAAAATTCCAAATATTTCAGTACAATGTAGTGGTTAAATGCACATCCTTTGGAATCAGCTGGGGTGAATATAGGCTCTAAAACAAATTAGGGAATCTTGAACAAATTAGCTTTTCTTGACTTTTTTTTTATCTTACCTATAAATTGGGAACAAAATAATATTACTTTTTCTCAGGGTGATGTAGATACTAAATGAGGTAACAGACGTGAATTTGCTCAGGACCAAACCTGACACAGAGCAAATACCAATTTGAGTCAGTTTATGTACTCTCTTATTTCTTCAGTTTATTCTTAGTTCAGAATGTATTTTGCAGCTGTTTTGTAAATATTCCATTGTTGTCTTCAATTTTTCTTTGACGTGATATTTTATTTAGTTACTGAATACATATAGGATTTATTTTTGTGTATAGAATGAGGTTAAATCTCCTCCCCCCCAAATTGTAGGTGATCTTTAAACAGTTCTATACTGACATATTATGCCTATTTTATTAAATCTAAAAATCTGCAAGGTCTAATTATTCTGAACTGTTGGCATGTCTCTTCACACCTCAGGGCCAAAATCTTTCCATTAAGGCAGCTTTATATTATGTTTGATTATTTAATAAGACCAATTCTATTCAATCCCCCTCATAAATGAGTGAAGGGCTGGGGTGATTCTGGCCCTAATCTGGAGTGTCTCTGGCTTTCAGTGGCATTTCATGGAGTAAAGACAGATTCATCTAAGAAGCCTCATCTGAGATGGAGGCTTAAAAAAAGAAAAGACGAGATTTTCAAGCTTGGCATAAACCTGTAAGGCCAGATGGGGGACAGCAGGGAAAGAGATAAGAAGGAGAGAGAAGATTCGATGCTAAGAATCAGAGGTATATCCTGAAAAATTATGAGTCAAAGAGAGCAGCTTAGCCCTTTTCTGTAGCTTTTATCATAGGAGGGTGGAGGGCAGTTTCAAGAGCCAACAGAACCTGATGTCGACTCTCCACAATTCTGCCTCTTAAGAATTTCGTTTCTTTTTGTGCCTGTTCATTTTTCCTATTGAACATTAGAATCCCAGCTTTTCCATTTATTTTCTGACTGACATTATTGAGTCACTTAATGCCTTCAACTCTGTTCTATCTACAAAATGGGGTAAAATTCGTCTGTAAGATGCTCAGGGTACAATCCCACATACAAGCTTGACAGTGGCCCTGAAAAGCAAAACCAAACAACTCTAACAATAACAAAGATTCCTCCTAATCTTTCTTCTTTTTTTAGAATTTATTTTGGAAGCTAGGTCAGTGAGCCTGATTGCCAGCCAGATCGCATTTATGATCTTATTAATGAAAAGTGGGGAAGTCGGAATTTTTTCCTCCATAAACCCTTTATCTTTGGGGCTGCAATCCCCTGTTCTTTCCTATGCCCATTCTTATTGCCAATCCATATTGCAAGTAGAAGTGGCCAAATCCAGACTCCCTCTGCTGCCAATAGTTGACAGCCAACCCCCTCCCCCTCCCCCCCCTTGCTGGCAGGCCTTGGAAGAGCAATTGTTTCCTGTGCTTGGACTTACCAATGAATAATTGGCTGGCGGCCTTTTTGACTAAAAATCTTTCAGGAATGTCAAAGCTATAAAACTGAGCCTTAGAAACTGTCAGAGTGGCCAGACCCGGGAACCTTGGGTCCTTGTTCACTTCTGCATCAGAGCTTTTCCTGCTGAGTTAGTTCCTTCTCTTGGTTTCTCTCCATGGGTCAGAAGCCAAATGACCCACTTCCAGGCTGCAGTGGCAAAAGGAGGCAAGGGCTGAGAACCTAGCTCCTAAAATGGTTTGGTATTCCTCTTTTAACAGCATCGTTTTGGTTAAAAGTAACCGAACAGTATTTTTAATTTTGCTTTCAGCAGAGCTATAAAAGGAAAAGCCTGCCTGCATAATTTATAGGGGAGGGGATAGATCAATTGGCCTGTGACCAGAGGTATGACCTCACAGTGTTAGTGGGATGAGATGCTGAGTGTACGGTGTGGTTGGTCTTGTTATTGATGATGATGGGATTGCAGTTACTTAATACAACTCGGGAGGCATTTTATTGAAATCTACTGTATCGGTCAAGATGAATAAGCTCTTAACCCTTGAGTGGGTCCTGGCCAGTGTGAAAAGTGAACTGCCAAGCACAGGTGCTTGCCTGTAGAGTTCAGCAGCATAACTTCTGGGCTTGCTTCAGACCAAGTTATTTTCATTTCAAGTACAAGTGCTCTGATAGAAAAGACATGCCAAAGCTCCACTTTTCTCTGTTTAGAAAACAATGCTGCAAAGCATATTTTATAAATAGATTAGAATGGTTCCCAATATGCAACAAATGTTGCTTTTCGTGTGTTGACGATTTTTCTAATACAGGCTCAGAACTGTGCCAAATCAACACACCAAATGCTTTACCAACTGCTGAAAGGGAGTGATGCTGTCTCATTCTGGATCCCTGAGTTTGGAATTCTAGGTCTAATTTTACCTCTCAAAGGAAGACTTCAGGGGTCCGGTGGCCATATCTAATGATCCAATAGTGAGAGGACATGATCAGTTGAGGACTTGTAGAAATTAGAGGACAAAATGATAAATTGTTATATTTGTGGACTGTCTCTGAAAATTAAAACTGCTGTTGTCATTTTCACTCTGCGTCTGAGTTTCTCTGTGTATGGTGTGGAGAATATAATGAAGTTCTTATAAGCATCTTAATCAAGTGGCTATTTGATTAACCAGTTCATTACCAATGACAAACAAGAACTAAGTTGCTAGGAAAAAGAAATCACTGAGAAAATGCCAAATAGCAAACACACATAGGAAAACACCTGAGCAAAATGACCAAAGCAATTTAGGAGAGGACACTGAAAAATCTATCAGTTTGATTAGTGATTAATCTGATCCTGTTGTGGTAAGAATCCATATGTTTATGCACACTGAAGTCTAAATCATTTGGCTGTATCGTGGCATGTATGCCATTTGGCAGTAAGTTTTGTATCTGCCCACTGGGGTGTTGTTGGACCCTGCTTCCTTCTGTGCCTTCTATGGCAAGGGGAGTTTTTTTTTGTTTGTTTTTTTTTGGACATTTTCTTAAGCTGTTTTTATTACATCCAAAGTATTAATACAGGTACAAAATAACCTTGTAATCAAGATACTGTATCAGTCAATAAAAAAAAAGGAGAAATCACTACATTATGAAGAGATTTACAAATGACTAAAACATACAAGCTCTGACAACAGACAGATGGCAAGGGGAGTTTTGACCACCATCTATTGAACTCTAACAGTGAAAAAAAAAATCTGGTGAAATACTATATATGGTAAATTTTATGAGGTCATGTGTGTTTTCTTAAACACATGTGCATTCTTTTTTCGTGGCTCCTGGATATTGTACTGTAATCCCCTATGGAAAATGTTTCTTATTCTGTATTCAAACACTGTAATATGTATTGCGTACCTACTGTGTGGCACTTAGCATCCTAAGTGCTTTCACTTACTCCATTTGATCCGAATGAACAACAGGCCATGTTTACAAGTGAAAAGACATGGACAAATGTGTCTAATTGTGCTTTTTCAAAGATGCAATGGGGCAGTAATATATTTGTGCTCAGAACTAATCAATCACCTTAGAATACGCAGCGAATTTTGATTAGTCTCATGTTCAGAAGTCTCTTTCGAAATTCACAAGCTTCGCTCCATATTGGAACTCCCAATATCATGCTGTTCCTTCTACCTTTGTTCTTCTGCACTGATAGTTTTTAAAATGAAAGCCCTAATCTGTATTATATAGGATCATTAATTTCTGTATTTTACACTTGAGCAACAGCACTCTGATTATCTGCTGCAATGAAAAGTAAGCAGCCCTGCTTTTGCAGACTTAATTACCTACTGCAGGGCCTTTCTTTTACCCGTTACCACAAACAGTCTGGAAATGGGGTCAAAAGCATGATTAGAAACCAAATTAGCCACTGCATCCAGAAAACAAACATGGAAACAGATCCAATAAGCTACTCTGACACAGAAACCAGTATCCTTCCACACCTGGTTTCGGCCAGAAAGTCCCCTAATTCCATGCTCCCTTCAGGAACAAAGCCATGTAGCAAAGTATTTCCAATGGATTTTATAGCTGAGAAAATCAAATGAACGCAGTAATAAGCCAGGGCTCAGTATTATGTGGTGGGGGGGGTGGGGGTGGGGGCAGAGTCAGTCTGGATAAGAGGATAAGCGGATCTTTGACAGAGTTTGATTTATAGGTTTACTGAATGCTAGTAAAATGACCACATAGTTTTTGGAACAATAGATCCTCAGACTTCAGTTTAAGAAAATAGCAATTTTTGTTGGTTTATGAGCTATTTTTATAATCACTTAAAAAGAATCATGATTATCATTAGTCCTGATTATATATTTATGAATTTCATTATATACCATTCTCTATTTGAGGATTTCAGTATATATTCATTGGTTTTATGGGTGTTTTCTAAAGGTCTGTCAATTGGTATGGCAAATCCCATTGGTTTGGTGTTTTTCTTTATTCACACCCAGATGCTGAAAACATACCACTAAAGTGCCAAGGGGATTTGGGGGCATTTTCTAGTGACATGTAAAAGAAAGATGTCTCGCAGATTAAGGTCTTCCTTTTTAGAGAATTTAATGGACAGTAATAGAATTTTATACCTTAAATGAATTGCTGATCGATTTATATTAACAGGGGTAATAATGTTTACTTACAGTTTTGTCAGAAACAGTAACACGATGATCTAATTTAAAAGATTGGGGTAAGACATTATTTTTGAAAATGCACATAAGAAGCAACGGGAAAAACAAAATGATAAAAATTTTCAAGAACATACAGAGAAATGAGTCAATAAAAACCATAGTTAACATTGAGAGATCATTCAGTTCCACTTGAAATTTGCTTACTTGACTATACTGCATAAACTAAATGCAGCTAGTCACAGTAGCTAAAGCTTTAAGCTGAAGCTTAAAATTTAACTAATTCAGGTTTATTTATAGAACAAATGCTCAGAAAAGCAATATTTTAACAGGATTTACTTATTACTAAACAACCTTGACTAAGTAATCTGGTTATATTTAAAAATGATTGTTTATATATTTTAGGGGGCTACATTCCTATAATATATACATGTTATAACTTTCCACTAGTTATCTACATATGCCACGTCCATTGCAATGATGAAGGAAATGCACAGATTTCCTTAGGATAACTATTCCTTCTTTATGTTTATGTCTATTTCATTTCCATTTTACCTAATCTCTTTAATCTAGCCGTGAGAAATGAATACGTTTATGCTTCATAATGAAGAGACCAGGTCTTCTTAACAAAAGTCGAGGAAGGGATTGAACAATTATGAAGTGAATATATGTGAAATACTATGAATAGATAGAATGAGCTAGGTCACAAATCTTTTCCTTTAATCAAAGTGGGTTCATTATGTTTCTCATTTGGGGGTATGTGCAGGACTGAGGAAGGTTCTCTCAATCTGAACTGCCCAATACTTTCATAGATGCTTCCATTTTGCAACTGCAGCCTTGACTAAAGCGAATACTGAAAGCTCACTGAATTAGGTTTGAAACAACTTTAAAGATGGTCTACTATTTCCTGACTTTTCAGAGGATATCAGTAAAATATAATATCCGGGTATTATTGAACTGAGCACATTTTTCAAGGAGAAAATGATCTCATTACTAGCTCATTTCTCTAGAGCTATTTTCTCTCATCAAGGGACCATTGTCCAGTGAGTATAATTTTGGAGCCAGAAAGCCTCACTAACTATCCATATTGAGTACCACCTCTGCTACCCACCTATTATTATTTTGAGGAATTGTACCACAAAAATTCAACCAGATGATTAATATTTATTGTCTGCTGAGGCAATTTGTGCCTGGAGGATATCAAAGAACTAAAAGACCTCAAAAAACTTATAGCCCAGTTGAAAAAGACTAAAAAATGATTTTAGAACATTCGTAACATAAAACATATTCAATGGAAGCGAGCTGTGTCACCTTAAATATAAGCTTTGGATTTAAGCATATATGAATTAGAATTGTAACCTTTCCTCATATAGGGTATGAGTCATTGTATAAATAAGAGGTTTTTGAGCCTCACGTTTCTCACCTATAAAATAAGGATTTAAGTATCCAATTCAATGAGATTTTTTGAGGATTAGAAATACGTATTTTTAGGTCCTGGCATATAATATACGCTAAGTACTGGTTGCTAATTACGATTATGATTGATTACTCTTAGTAATCTTGGGTATTGTACATTATATATGAAACACATACATGTGCCCTAGAGTTATATATAAGGTGGTTTGGAAGACAAAAACATTAAGGCAGAAGAAAACCAGATACTGCAGAAACCTGAACAAGTGGTGATGAGGAAGTGAGGTGGTTATTGTGTAAATGGAATTGAAAAACAGGGATTAGTAGACAATAGAATGAGAATCAGAAAGGCTTGTTGATGATTTGGATTCAGGTACAAGGAGAGTCAAAGTACAAAATAACCAGTACTCAGCAATGTAAATTCACAATGTCTGGCATCCAATCAAAGATTACCAGGCATTCAAAAAAGTGGGAATATGCAGCCCTTAATAAGGAAAATAATCAATCTATTTAAATCACCCCTCAAACTGACACAGATGGTAGAATCAGCAAGATTTTGGATACAATTCGGATTATAAAATAAATTGTGGTTCAACATAAAGCAACAAATAATTAGGAAAACAAAATTTAAGGAGCAATGTCAACTAAAACAATATCAATATAGTAAATGCACAGTAATACATCTAATAATAGACTACTACACAGAGAACTGCAAAATATTAAAGAATTCCAAAATGAATAGAGGCCTATACTGCATAGCGTGCATACAGATTGGAAGATGCAGTAATATAAAGATGCAAGTTCTCCCCAAATGAATGTATATATTCAATACATTTCTAATAAAAAATTCATTTTTTGGTGAAATTTGACAAACTAATTCTAAAATTGGTGGGGCTATCCAAAGGTCAATATTATCACTCTCATAAGGAACATGAACAAGGTGGGAGAAATTTCTCTACCATTTATGAAGATTTACTCTAAGGTGTAATTATTGAATGATTATATCGAGGCAAAGATAATGTGCAGAGCATTGGAAGATGAGAGAAAAATTAAAAACAAAGTTAAAATAGATGTGAAAGCTTAATTTGTATGAAAGGTAGCACTGCAATGTAGTGGGAATAAGATGATCTTTTCAATGATGCTGGGCAATTAGATATCCTTTTGGGACAAGCATTAAATCTGACCCCTATCTCACACCTTACAAAAAGTTAATTTCAATTGGACTTTAGATCTAAATATGGAAGTAAGAACAACAAATCTTGTTACATATAATATATGCACAAATGACCTGGGGTAGGGAAACATGTCTTAAATAGGGCATTAGCCATAACAGAAAATACTTGACAAAGTGGACTACAGTAAAATTAGGAACCCTTGTTTTTCCAAGAGATGGGAAAAGGCAAATCACAAAGTAGAAGATATATATATATATATATATATATATATATATATATATATATATATATATATATTTTTTTTTTTTTTTTTTTTACATGGGCAGGCACCGGGAATCGAACCCAGGTCCTCGGGCATGGCAGGCAAGCACTCTTAACCTGCTGAGCCACCATGGCCCACCCAGTAGAAGATATCTTTACACATATAACTTATAAGACACTCATATCCGTGAACATATAGCAATTCCTTTTGAGTTAGTACTAAAAAGACCATACAATAAAAAATATGCAAAAGAGTTAAACTGACACTTTATAAAAGGGACTATTCAAATGACCAATTAATATATGAAAAATGTTCAACCTCATTAGTCATCAGGGAAATACAAATTAAAACCATGATGAGATATCACTGCACACCTACCAAAATGGCTAAAATTAGAAAGATGATACCAGAACGGGTTGATGAAGAGGTGGGGCAATTTTTATTCTCATGCACTGCTAGTGTGAGTATGTGATACAGTAACTTTGGAAAAGCTTTTGAAATTATCTCTTAAAGTGAATTTATGCATACCTTAGAAGCCAGCAATTCCAATACTAGTTATATATAAAACAGAAATGTGTAAAATGTTTACAAAGAGATATGTACAAGAATATTCATAGCAGTATAATTGGTAACAAAATGAAACTACCAAATGCCCCACAATAGAAGAGATAAATATATATAGTATATTCATACAATGAAATGACAAAGTCACAAAATGAATGAACTGTTGCCATATGTAACAAACGGCTGAATCTCACAAACATAATACTGAGTGAAAGAAGCAAGGAAGAAAAACATACATGCCATATTATTCCAGTGATACAAAGTCCAGAACAAGTAAAAGCAAACTACAGTGTTAGCAATGGGACAAGAAGAAAATATTGGTCACCTTTGGAAGTGAACTTGTTACTGGGCATGAGTGTGGACCTAAGGGAAGTTTGGGGGATACTGGTACTTTTGTACTACTTGACATATGTAGTGGCTTTAGAAATGCTTAATTTTGACAATTTATTGAGTTATATGTTTATGTCTTTTGAACTTTTCTGTATAGGTATCATAACTTTAAAAATTGAAAAGTTAAAACATGAAACATCCTTAATGTTAGAATCAAGATACCTGGAAGTTACATATATTTCTACCAGTAAATATGTAGGGGTGTATTTGCTCCCTTGTAGTGTGTAGAAGACAGAAAAACATCTGGAGAGGTACTAATAGAAATTAGGTACGAATAAGAGGATGCACTTAAATATATAAGAACTTGAGCATATATCTTACAAATTCTTTTTGAAAACAAAACAAAAGTATTTACACCATTACGTAACCCAAATCATTAAAATTTTTTCAAAATAAAGAATTGCTGAATAGGAATTCTATAATGGCATTAAATAATTAGAAACATAAATAATTAATAATAAACATTATAGCAAATTATGGAAAGTCATAAATAAAGTTTCAAATAAACCCATAAACCATAAAATGCAATGCAAAGTAAGTAAGTAAAATGCAAAGTAAGATTCCTCCTATAACAATAAATTTGAACAAGATAAAATTATCTATTAAAAGACAAAGGGCAAAAGAAAAAGCCTCTGAAATCATTAAGCCCCAGGTTTGTGGTTCCAGTTCAAGAATGAAAGGACAATGACATCATCTACCTGAGCTACAGTTTCCTTACCTGTAAAGTGAGCATAATGCATCACTTAACTCATGGTCAAGATAAGTGTCTATGATGTGGGTATGTAAAGATTTCCTATTTTATCTTCTCTAATGAAAACTGTTCTTTAGGAACACCCAAAACCAAAAGGCAAAGGGGAATTTGCTTCCAGCTAAGACAGGGTAATAAGGACTAGATTTACTCTTCCACCTGAAACAATAAAAAATCCAGACAAAATATATGAAAGACAGTTTTTAAGACTTTAGACACTAGGTAATAGATAGTAGTGATTCCTGAGAGGTAGGAATCAAATGGGGTCAGTGCCATGATTGCCCCAACTTACTGCCTTGAGAAAGTTGCCAGACTATGGCACAGAGGAGAGGGAACCCGGGGGAACTTGGTGGACTCCCTGAGTTGAGAAGATGGAGCTGAAAATCCAAGGATAATAAGGCCATTTAAAGTTCATGGGACAGAGTGGACAGAAAGAGAACTCAATCCCCTTGAGTATCTGGCAGAGTATTGATCAATGCCTATGTGTAAAAAAATTACCCAAGTGGAAGAACCATTTCAGAGGTTTAGAGGATTCATTACCCAAAGCCCACACAGCTGAAAATAGTGTCTGTTCATGTGAGCCAGGTTACAGAAACTCATAATTCATGAGCTTGCCTAGAGTATTCAGAAGGGTCTTGCTTCTGTAGTAGAGATAACTATTTCTATATATTTCTCTGGACATGTCTATTGAATCATAAAAACAAGACCTGAAAGGATAAAACTGTTTCCAAGTAACATAACTGCATCCCAATCAAAACTCAAAAACATATAGAAAGAAATGCAAAAGTTGTAGCATTTACAATGTCTGACAGCCAATCAAATATTACAGGGCATACAAAAAAGTGAGAAAATACCACCCATGATAAAAAGAATGATCAACCAATCAAAACTGCCCCGGAGGTGAGGACCTTCCTGGCAACATGGCACAGAAATCCTAGAATGAGCTGGGACTCAGCACCAAGGGATTGAGAAAACCTTCTCGTCCAAAAGGGGGAAGAGCAAAATAAGACAAAATAAAGTGTCAATGGCTGAGAGATTCCAGAGTTGAGCGGTTATCCTGGAGATTATTCTTATACGTTAGATAGATACCACCTTTTTAGTTAAGTTGTAATGGAGAGGCTGGAGGGAACTGCCTGAAAATGTAGAGCTGTGTTCCAGTAGCCATGTTTCTTGAAGATGATTGAATAATGATATAGCTTTCGCAGTATGACTGTGTGATTGTGAAAACCTTGTGTCTGATGCTCCTTTTATCTACCTTATCAACAGATGAGTAAAACATATGAGTTAAAAATAAATAATAGGGGGAACAAATGGTAAAATAAATTTAGTACATTGAAATGCTAATGATCAATGAAAGGGAGGGAGGGGTAAGGGGTATGGCATGCATGAATTTTTTTCTGTTTTCTTTTTATTTTTCTGAAATATGCAAATATTCTAAGAAATGGTCATGATGATGAATATATAACTATGTGATGATATTGTGAATTACTGATTATATATGTAGAATGGAATGATCATATGGTAAGAATTTTTGTGTTTGTATGTTGATATGTTTAATAAATAAAATAAATTAAAACAAACAAAAAATTAAAAATTAAAAATTAAAAATTAAAACTGACAAAATGCACACACACAAAAAACTGCCCCAGAACTAACTCAGATGTTCTAATTAGCAGAGAGTTACATTAAAACAATTATTGTAACTATATTGCATATGTTCAAAAATTTATTATAGAAACATGGAATATATAAAAGATAAAAAATGAACTTCCAGAAGTGAAAACTATAATATATGAGATGAAAAATCAACACTAGGAGGAATTAACTACAGATTAGATATTGCAGAAGAAATATTAGTGAACTAGAAAACTATTTTAAATGAAATTTCCTAAAATGGAAAATATAATTTTATAAAAAGGACAAAACATCAGTAAGCTGTTGAACAACTTCAAGCAAGCTAATATCTGTATATTTGGAGTCCTTGATAAAGAGAAAAGAGAAGTTCGGAAAACAGGTTTTAGGAAAAATGGCCTGAAGCATTCCAAACTTGATGAAAATTATAAATCCACTTTTCCAGGAAGTTCAACGAACCTGAACTTCTTGTTCAATGAACAGGAAGCATGAAGTAGACTACATCTGAGCACATCATAGTCAAATTGCTCAAAACCAGTGATAGATATCTTAAAAGCAGCTACAGGCAACATGAATGTTACATAGAAAGGTAGGATGATAGGAAATTCCTCCTTGGAATCAATGCAAGCAAAAAGACAATAGAGGGAACTTTTAAAGTACTAAAAAAATAAGATGGTAAAGCAAAAATTTTTTTTGAGATCACCATTTTAGAATGTATAATTCTATGATTTTTAGTATATTCACAATGTCGTTCAATCATCACAACTATCTACTTCCAGAATTTTCCCATCACCCCCCAAAAAAATCCAGAACCTCCCAATTTCTCTCCCTCCTCATCCCTTGGCAACCAATAATCTAAATTCTGTCTTTACAAATTTTGTCTGTTCTGAATATTTCATATAGAAGGGATCATACAATATGTGGCCTTTTGTTTCTAAATTCAATAATATTTTCAAGGCTCATCTGTGTTATAGAAGATAGCAAAACTTCGTTCCTTTTTATAGTGACTAATATATTCCATTATATAGATTGCCATGATTTGTTTATTGGCTCATCAGATGATGGGCATTTAGGTTGTTTTCCACTTTTTGACTATTATAAATAATGCTGCTATAACCACCATGTAAATGTGTATTTCACATGTATTTCTGTGAAATGTCTTCAGTTATCTTAGATATATACCTCAGAGTGACACTGCTGGATCATAGAATAACTATATAACTTTTTGAGTTATATTTTCCAAATTATTTTCCATAGGGCTACATAATTTTGTATTCCTACCAGAAATGTATGAGTGTTCCAATTTTTCCACATCCTTGCCAATACTTGTTATTTTCTGTTTTGTTAATTATTGTTATCCTGTTAGATGTGAAATGGTATCTCATCATGGTTTTGATTAGCATTTCCCTATTAACTAATGATGTTGAGCATCTTTCTATGTGCCTATTGACCACCTGTATATGATCTTTGGAGAAATGTTTACTAAAATATATGCCCATTTTTAAGTTGGGCTTTCTTTTAATAGTTGAGAAATAACAGATTGTATATATTCTGGCTGCTAGTCTTTTATCACATTTATGGTTTACAAATATATTTTCCCATTGTGTGGGTCACTTTCACTTCCTTCCTTGTTCCTGTGATGCTCAAAAGTTTTTAATTTTGATGAAGTTCAATTTATCTATTTTCTCTTTTACTGCTTCTGCTTCAATATAAAACTATTTACCTATAAAAACTTTCAAAATATAAAAAAAGAAATAAATATATTTTCAGGCATGAAAAAGCTGTAAGAATTCATTGCCAGTACACTCGCACTCTAAAAATGTTAAAGGAAGTATTTCAGGCATAAGAAAAATAATGTCAGATGGAAATATGGATCTACACAAACAAATGAAGAGCACCAGAAATGGTCATCACATGGGTAAATGTTTACGATTTTTAAAAAGTAAAATATATGACAGAGACAGCATAAAGGCCAGTAGGGGAGAGATAGAATTGTAAGTTATAATATCACTTAAAGGTAGACTGTGAAAAGTTTAGGTAAATCATAAAGTAACCACTAAAATAACAAAACTTGCCTATTTGTTAATAAAGTAAATAAAATAGAATTATAAGAAATATGTAGTTGATCCAAAAGAAGACAGAAAAAGAGGAAAAGGGAAATGAAAACCACATGGTACAAAAGAAAAAGCAAATATGGATACTTAATGTATCCTTATCAATAATCATGCTAAATGTAAATGGTATAAACACCAGGATTAAAAGGCTATGATTGTCAGTTTGGACAAAGAAGCAAAATACAACTATGTGTTTTCTACAAGAAATGATCTTTGAAAATACAGACACTTATATATTGAGAGTATGACACTAGATAAAGATATATCATGGTAACATTATTTAAAAGAAAGTTGTAGTAGCTATCTTAAATCTGAGATAGTAAACGTCAGAGCAAAAAATATTACCAGTAATAAGGAAAGTCATCTATAGTGATAAAGGGGTAAATTCATCAAATGCTTATGTTGCTAATAAAATAGCTTCAAAATGCTTGAAGAAAAAACGGACAAAATTGAAAGGAGAAGCAGAAAGTCCAAAATTAATGTCAGAATTTTCAATAGGCTTTCATAATAATTAATAGAACAAGTCTAAAATTAGTAAGGGTTTAGAAGATTTGTGCAACACTATCAACCAGTTTAACTTAACTGATAATTATAGAACAATCCTTACAACAACAGCAGAAAATACATTCTTTTCAAGTGCACTTAGAATATTTACTAAGCTAAACTATTTCTGGACCTCAATAAATTTAAAAGAACTGAACTCATACAAAAGTTGCTCTGAGATCAGAATGAAATAAAGCTAAAATTCAATAATGGTAAGAAATTTGTGAATTTCACAAATATGTGGAAATTAAAAATGTGCTAAGTAAATCATGGAAGAAGAAGAAATAAATGGTAATTTAAAAGTATTTTAAGTTGTTTGAAGGAAAATGCAACATATTATAATTTGTGGAATTCCACTAAAGAAGAACAATATAATTAAAAAAATAAACAGAAAAAAAGGAAATGTTGACGCCCCGCAGCAGCCGAGCCGCCCGACCTCCTCCTCCCCTCTCTTTCTCCGCCGGCCCGCCGCGCGGCGCCCACGCCCCGCAGCAGCCGAGCCGCTCGACCTCCTCCTCCCCTCTCTTTCTCCGCCGGCCCGCCGCGCGGCGCCCACGCCCCGCAGCAGCCGAGCCGCACGACCTCCTCCTCCCCTCTCTTTCTCCGCCGGCCCGCCGCGCGGCGCCCACGCCCCGCAGCAGCCGAGCCGCCCGACCTCCTCCTCCCCTCTCTTTCTCCGCCGGCCCGCCGCGCGGCGCCCACGCCCCGCAGCAGCCGAGCCGCCCGACCTCCTCCTCCCCTCTCTTCCCCCTCCTGCTCCGGCTGCTCTCCAACCACCACGGTGCCCTCTTCCCCCGCCTTCACCGTACTCCTCCGCCACCAGCCTCGACAGCCTTGCCGCCCTCACCTTTCCTCCTCCAGAACAGCTACTGGGGGAGTGGAGATAATACAGAGCAGCTCCCGGAGCCACGACGGAGATCAAAGGGACAGCGGACCCCATCCTGGAACGGCTGACTATCTGGGAGAACCAGCTCCGGTGAGATCACCAAGGGGCACGGGCTTTCCTGGGTGGGACGACAAGCGACCAGAGTCCCTCCCTTCCACCTTCCTGGGCCAGCTGGTAGAATTGGACAGGCGGCCCCCTTAGGCCGCGCCGGCTGGTGCCCCCACCACACGAGGCCCCCCGGAACAACTGAGATAGTTGGGTCGGAAACCCCCAGACTGCGGAGAACAGTGACCGGGGGATCCCTCCAAACACGTGACTCCCCCGTCGGCTGGGAACAGTGTACTCTCCCGGGCTGCGACAGCTGGCGCCCTCCCGCCACGCTTGGTGCCCCGCGCTGACTGGCTAATTTGACCGGACGCTCTCCTGTGCTGCGACGGCCGGTGACCCTCCCCACGTTTGGAACCCCGGGCCGGCTGGCATTCTTCCAAGACGCTTAGGTTGCCGAACCTCCCCTACGGCGAGAGTTTTCCAGAGTTGAGGGACCCACAGCAACTTTCGCTGGTGGAACCCACAGACAGGCGTGTGCCACGAGCGCCACCTACTGGGCAGGATAGGAAGAACAGAACCCAGAGATTGCGCAGAAAAATCTTTCAAGCTGTGGGGTCGAACACCCGGGGAAATCTGACTAAATGCCCAGACGCCAGCAGAAGATAACGGACCACGCTCAGAAAATTGAACATATGGCCCAGTCAAACGAAGAAACCAATAGTTCAAATGAGATACAGGAGCTGAAACAACTAATGCTGAATATACGAACAGAAATGGAAAACCTCTTCAAAAATGAAATCGATAAATTGAGGGAGGACATGAAGAAGACATGGGCTGAACATAAAGAAGAAATAGAAAAACTGAAAAAACAAATCACAGAACTTATGGAAGTGAAAGATAAAGTAGAAAAGATGGAAAAAACAATGGATACCTACAATGACAGATTTAAAGAAACAGAAGATAGAATTAGTGATTTGGAGGATGAAACATCTGAATTCCAAAAACAAACAGAAACTATCCGGAAAAGAATGGAAAAATTTGAACAAGGTATCAGGGAACTCAAGGACAATGTGAACCGTACAAATATACGTGTAGTGGGTATCCCAGAAGGAGAAGAGAAGGGAAAAGGAGGAGAAAAACTAATGGAAGAAATTATCACTGAAAATTTCCCAACTCTTATGAAAGACCTAAAATTAAAGATCCAAGAAGTGCAGCGCACCCCAAAGAGATTAGACACAAATAGGCGTTCCCCAAGACACTTACTAGTTAGAATGTCAGAGGTCAAAGAGAAAGAGAGGATCTTGAAGGCAGCGAGAGAAAAACAATTCGTCACATACAAGGGAAACCCAATAAGACTATGTGTAGATTTCTCAGCAGAAACCATGGAAGCTAGAAGACAGTGGGATGATATATTTAAGTTACTAAAAGAAAAACTTCCAGCCAAGACTCCTATATCCAGCAAAATTGTCCTTCAAAAATGAGGGAGAAATTAAAACATTCTCAGACAAAAAGTCACTAAGAGAATTTGTGACCAAGAGACCAGCTCTGCAAGAAATACTAAAGGAAGCACTAGAGTCAGATACAAAAAGACAGAAGAGAGAGACATGGAGAAAAGTGTAGAAAGAAGGAAAGTCAGATATGATATATATAATACAAAAGGCAAAATGGTAGAGGAAAATATTATCCAAACAGTAATAACTCTAAATGTCAATGGACTGAATTCCCCAATTAAAAGACATAGACTGGCAGAATGGATTAAAAAACAGGATCCTTCTATATGCTGTCTACAGGAAACACATCTTAGACCCAAAGATAAATATAGGTTGAAAGTGAAAGGTTGGGAAAAGATATTTCATGCAAACAACAACCAGAAAAGAGCAGGAGTGGCTATACTAATATCCAACAAATTAGACTTCAAATGTAAAACAGTTAAAAGAGACAAAGAAGGACACTATATACTATTAAAAGGAACAATTAAGCAAGAAGACATAACAATCATAAATATTTACGCACCGAACCAGAATGCCCCAAAATACGTGAGGAATACACTGCAAACACTGAAGAGGGAAATAGACACATATACCATAATAGTTGGAGACTTCAATTCACCACTCTCATCAATGGACAGAACATCTACACAGAGGATCAATAAAGAAATAGAGAACCTGAATATTACTATAAATGAACTTGACTTAACAGACATTTATAGGACATTACATCCCACAACAGCAGGATACACCTTTTTTTCAAGTGCTCATGGATCATTCTCAAAGATAGACCATATGCTGGGTCACAAAGCAAGTCTTAACAAATTTAAAAAGATTGAAATCATACACAACACTTTCTCGGATCATAAAGGAATGAAGTTGGAAATCAATAATAGGCGGAGGGCCAGAAAATTCATAAATACATGGAGGCTCAACAACACACTCTTAAACAACAAGTGGGTCAAAGAAGAAATTGCAAGAGAAATTAGTAAATACCTAGAGGCAAATGAAAATGAAGATACAACATATCAAAACTTATGGGACGCAGCAAAGGCAGTGCTAAGAGGGAAATTTATTGCCCTAAATGCCTTTATCAGAAAAGAAGAAAAGGCAAAAATGCAGGAATTAACTGTCCACTTGGAAGAACTGGAGAAAGAACAGCAAACTAATCCCAAAGCAAGCAAAAGGAAAGAAATAACAAAGGTTAGAGCAGAAATAAATGAAATTGAAAACATGAAAACAATAGAGAAAATCAATAAGACCAGAAGTTGGTTCTATGAGAAAATCAACAAGATTGATGGGCCCTTAGCAAGATTGACAAAAAGAAGAAGAGAGAGGATGCAAATAAATAAGATTAGAAATGAAAGAGGAGACATAACTACTGACCTCACAGAAATAAAGGAGGTAATAACAGGATACTATGAACAACTTTACGCTAATAAATACAACAATTTAGAAGAAATGGACAGGTTCCTGGAAAGACATGAACAACCAACTTTGACTCAAGAAGAAATAGACGACCTCAACAAACCAATCACAAGTAAAGAGATTGAATTAGTTATTCAAAAGCTCCCTAAAAAGAAAAGTCCAGGACCAGACGGCTTCACATGTGAATTCTATCAAACATTCCAGAAAGAATTAGTACCTACTCTCCTCAAACTCTTCAACATAATCGAAGTGGAGGGAAAACTACCTAATTCATTCTATGAAGCCAACATCACCCTCATACCAAAACCAGGCAAAGATATTACAAAAAAAGAAAACTACAGACCAATCTCTCTAATGAATACAGATGCAAAAATCCTCAATAAAATTCTAGCAAATCGTATCCAACAACACATTAAAAGAATTATACATCATGACCAAGTAGGATTCATCCCAGGTATGCAAGGATGGTTCAACATAAGAAAATCAATTAATGTAATACACCATATCAACAAATCAAAGCAGAAAAATCACATGATCATCTCAATTGATGCAGAGAAGGCATTTGACAAGATTCAACATCCTTTCCTGCTGAAAACACTTCAAAAGATAGGAATACAAGGGAACTTCCTTAAAATGATAGAGGGAATATATGAAAAAAGCACAGCTAATATTATCCTCAATGGGGAAAAATTGAAAACTTTCCCCCTAAGATCAGGAACAAGACAAGGATGTCCACTATCACCACTATTATTCAACATTGTGTTGGAAGTTCTAGCCAGAGCAATTAGGCAAGAAAAAGAAATACAAAGCATCAGAATAGGAAAGGAAGAAGTAAAACTATCACTGTTTGCAGACGATATGATACTATATGTAGAAAACACAGAAAAATCCACAACAAAATTACTAGAGCTAATAAATGAGTACAGCAAAGTAGCAGGCTACAAGATCAACATTCAAAAATCTGTAGCTTTTCTATATACTAGTAATGAGCAAGCTGAGGCGGAAATCAAGAAACAAATCCCATTTACAATCGCAACTAAAAGAATAAAATACCTAGGAATAAATTTAACCAAAGAGACAAAAAACCTATATAAAGAAAACTACAAAAAACTGTTAAAAGAAATCACAGAAGACCTAAATAGATGGAAGGGCATACCGTGTTCATGGATTGGAAGACTAAATATAGTTAAGATGTCAATCCTACCTAAATTGATTTACAGATTCAATGCAATACCAATCAAAATCCCAACAACTTATTTTTCAGAAATAGAAAAACCAATAAGCAAATTTATCTGGAAGGGCAGGGTGCCCCGAATTGCTAAAAACATCTTGAGGAAAAAAAACGAAGCTGGAGGTCTCGCGCTGCCTGACTTTAAGGCATACTATGAAGCCACAGTGGTCAAAACAGCATGGTATTGGCATAAAGATAGATATATCGACCAATGGAATCGAATAGAGTGCTCAGATATAGACCCTCTCATCTATGGACATTTGATCTTTGATAAGGCAGTCAAGCCAACTCACCTGGGACAGAGCAGTCTCTTCAATAAATGGTGCCTAGAGAACTGGATATCCATATGCAAAAGAATGAAAAAAGACCCATCTCTCACACCCTATACAAAAGTTAACTCAAAATGGATCAAAGATCTAAACATTAGGTCTAAGACCATAAAACAGATAGAGGAAAATGTTGGGAGATATCTTATGGATCTTACAACTGGAGGTGGTTTTATGGACCTTAAACCTAAAGCAAGAACACTGAAGAAGGAAATAAATAAATGGGAGCTCCTCAAAATTAAACACTTTTGTGCATCAGAGAACTTCATCAAGAAAGTAGAAAGACAGCCTACACAATGGGAGACAATATTTGGAAACGACATATCAGATAAAGGTCTAGTATCCAGAATTTATAAAGAGATTGTTCAACTCAACAACAAAAAGACAGCCAACCCAATTACAAAATGGGAAAAAGACTTAAACAGACACCTACCAGAAGAAGAAATACGGATGGCCAAGAGGCACATGAAGAGATGCTCAATGTCCCTGGCCATTAGAGAAATGCAAATCAAAACCACAATGAGATATCATCTCACACCCACCAGAATGGCCATTATCAACAAAACAGAAAATGACAAGTGCTGGAGAGGATGCGGAGAAAGAGGCACACTTATCCACTGTTGGTGGGAATGTCAAAGGGTGCAACCACTGTGGAAGGCAGTTTGGCGGTTCCTCAAAAAACTGAATATAGAATTGCCATACGACCCAGCAATACCATTGCTAGGTATCTACTCAAAGGACTTAAGGGTAAAGACACAAACGGACATTTGCACACCAATGTTTATAGCAGCATTATTTACAATTGCAAAGAGATGGAAACAGCCAAAATCTCCATCAACAGAAGAGTGGCTAAACAAACTGTGGTATATACGTACGATGGAATATTATGCAGCTTTAAGACAAGATAAACTTATGAACCATGTAATAACATGGATGGACCTAGAGAATATTATGCTGAGTGAATCCAGCCAAAAACTAAAGGACAAATACTGTATGGTCCCACTGATGTGAACGGACATTCGAGAATAAACTTGAAATATGTCATTGGTAACAGAGTTCAGCAGGAGTTAGAAACAGGGTAAGACAATGGGTAATTGAAGCTGAAGGGATACAGACTGTGCAACAGGACTAGATACAAAAACTCAAAAATGGACAGCACAATAATACCTAATTGTAAAGTAATCATGTTAAAATACTGAATGAAGCTGCATCTGAGCTATAGGGTTTTTTTTGTTTTTGTTTGCTTGTTGGTTTGTTTGTTGTTGTTGTTTTTTACTATTACTACTACTTTTATTTCTTTTCTTTATATTAACATTTTATATCTTTTTCTGTTGTGTTGCTAGTTCCTCTAAACCGATGCAAATGTACTAAGAAACAATGATCATCTATGTGATGATGTTAAGAATTACTGAGTGCATATGTAGAATGGTATGATTTCTAAATGTTGTGTTAATTTCTTTTTTTTTTTTTCCGTTAATAAAAAATAAAAAAAAAAAAGAAAAAAAAAAGAAAAAAGGAAATGTTAAGGTCAAAATGGAAAAACAAATTAATAAGAAAAGAGAAAAACAAGAGAGAAAAATCATCGAAGCCAAAAGCTGGTTCGTTGACACAATCATAAAATTGATGACTCTCTATCCAGGCTGGGAGGGAAGGGAGGAAGGAAGGAAGGAAGGAAGGGAGGGAGGGAGGAAGGAAGGAAGGAAGGAAGGAGGGGAGGGAGGGAGGGAGGAGGAAGGAAGGAAGGAAGGAAGGAAGGAAGGAAGGAAGGAAGGAAGGAAGGAAGGAAGGAAGGAAGGAAGGAAGGAAGGAAGGAAGGAAGAAGGAAGGAAAGAAAGAAGAAGGAATGGGGGGAGAGAGGGAGGGAGGGAGGGAGAGAGAAGGGGAAGGAGGGAGATGCCAGCATTACATTGATTCAAAACACAGAAAAGACATTACAAGAAGAAATAACTGCAGACCAATATTCTTCTTGAACATACATACAAAAATTATGAACAAAAGTGTAGCAAATCAAATCTAAAACCATACACCATGACCAAGCAGGGTACAACCTAGGAATGCAAGCTTGGATTAAGATTTGAAAAGCAATTAGTGTAATTCACCATATTAAAAATGAAAGAAAAACTGTGTGATCCTCTCAACCCTAGATATGAAACAAAAAATTATTCTAAAAAGTCCAATATCCCTTCTTGATAAAATCTCATAGGAAAATAGCAATAGTAGAGAACTTTCTCAAAATGATAAAAGGTATTTATTAAAATGTCTATGGTTAATCTTATCCTTTAAATTTTCTTTTAAATTAGAGAAATTGTGGCTTTATAGAAAAGTCAGGTAAAAAAATACAATGTACCGTATACTCCCCCCCCCCGGCCCCCGTTATTAACACTTTGCATTAGTGTGGTATTTTTCTTACTACTTGTGCCAGTTTAAAGGTATTATGTACCTCAGAAAAGCCATGTTTTTATCCTAAGTCAATGTTGTGGAGGCAGCCATTTCTTTTAATCCTGATTCAATAAAATAGCTGGAATCTTTTGATTAGATTATCTCCATGGAGATTGATACACCCAATTGTGGGTATTAACATTTGATTAAATGTAGATGTGACTCCACCCTTTCTGGGTAGGTTTTGATTATTTTACTGGAATCTGGTAGAAGAGGAAACATTTGGGAGAAACTTTAGAAATGACAGAGCCTAGAGAAAGGAGCTCTGAGCTGAAAGAAACTTCACAGCAGAGCTGACACAGATGCGGACACATGGAGAACAGAGATGCGGATGCTTAGAGATGCTTGGAGCCCAGCAGGCATCACCATGAGATGTTAAACAAGCCAGAACCTGGAGAGAGCCAAGGGAAAGCAAGAGATGAAGGCCAGCCCTGGAGAAGTAAAGTGAAGAACCCCCACAGGAACAGAGGCTGAAAGCAACGGAGCCCAAGAGCAGTGGACCAGTGCATCTTCCCAGCTGACAGAGGTGTTGCAGACACACTGGCCTTCCTTGAATTAAGGTATTTTTAATTGGATGCCTTAGTTTGGACATTTTCACTTCCTTAGAACTATTAACTTGAAACTTATTAAATTCCTCTTTATAAAAGCCATTCCGGTTCTGGTATATCACATTCCAGCAGCTAGCAAACTAACACTCTACTGATAAAAGAATATTAAAACTGTAGTATTAAATATAGTCCATAGTTTACAGTAGGGTGTATTTTTCCCAATATATCACCTTATTATTAACATCTTGCACTTGGGTGGTACATTTGTTATAATACATGGAAAAATATTTTTATAACTGTACTATTAGCTAGAATCCATCGTTTACATCAGGGTTCACTGTGTTATACAGAGCTATGTTTTATTTTTTCATTTTTATTCTAGTGATATATACAACTTAAAATTTCCCCTTTTAACCATGTTCACATATGTATATAATTCAATGCTGTTAATTACCGTGGTGCATGGTATATGCGTCACCACCATACATTCCCCAAACTTTGCAATCAACCCAAAAAGAGATAATGTACAAATTAAGCAATAATTCCTCATTCCCTACACCCATCTCAGCCTGAGGTAACATATTCTAGAGTCTAACTCTATGAGTTTGCTTATTCTAATTATTTCCTATCAATGAGATCATGCAATATTTGTCCTTTTGTGTATGGCTTATTTCACTCAATGTGATGTCTTCATTGTTCATTCGTGTTGTCACATAAGTCAAGACTGCATTTCTTTTTATGGCTGAATACTATTCTGTTCCATGTATATACCATATTTTGTTTATCTATTCAACAGTTCATAGACACTTGGGTTGTTTCCATCTTTTGGCAATTGTGAATAACATTGCTAATACCATCAGTGTGCAAATATCTGTTCAAGTCCTTGTTTTCAGTTCTTTTGAATATATACCTAGTAGTGGGATTGCCAGGTCAATGGTAGTTCTATAGTTAGATTTCTAGCTTTCTGAGGAACATCAAACTGTCTTCCACAGTGGCTGCACCATTTTACATTGCCACTAGCAATGAATGAGTGTTCCTATTTCTTCATATCTTCTCCAACATTTGTTACTTTTTGCTTTGTTAATATCAGCTATTTTAAAAGGTGTGATAAGATATCTCACTGTGGTTTTAATTTGCATTTCCTGATGGCTAATGATGCAGAACATCTTAAAAACTGGTTTCTGGCCACTGTTATTTCCTCTGGAGAGACATCTGCTCAAGTCATTTGCTCAATTTTAAATTGGGTTGTTAGTCTTTTTATTTTTAACTTGAAGAATTTCTTCATATATTCTGGATATTAATTTCCATTATTGCATGTGTGGTTTCCAAACATTTTCTTCTGTTGTGTAGGTTGTCATTTTACTTTCATGATAAAGTCTTTTGAGGAGCAAAATTTTAAAATTTTGATGAGGAATCATTTATCTAGTTTTTCTTCTGTTGCTTGTGCTTTGGGTGTAAAGTCTAAGAAACTATTGCCTAACACAGAAGACACTACTGTACATTTTTTTCCAGCAGTTTGATAGGTCTAGCTCTTGTATTAAGGCAGTTGATGCATACTGAATTGATTTTTGTTCATGGTGTGAGGTAAGGGTCCTTTTTTTTTGGTAAATGGAGTGTCCAGTTTTTCCCAGCACTATTTGTTGAAAAGAAAATTTTTTTCTGAATTGAGTGATCTTTGCCAACTTGTCAAAAATGAGTATAAATGGAAAGGCTAATTTATGAGCTTTCAATGATATTCCACTGGTCCACATGTCTGTCCTTATGCCAGTACCATGCTCTTTTGATTACTGTGGCTTTTAATATGTTTTAAGATTGGGACATGTGTATCCTCCAATTTCACTCTTCTTTTTCAAGGTGGCTTTAGTTATTCAGGGATCCTTACCCTTCCAAATAAATTTGATAAATGGCTTTTCCATCTCTGTAAATAAGGTTGTTGGTATTTTTATTGGGATTGCATTGAATCCATACATTGCTTTTGATAGTATTGTACATATTTATTTTATTTTTATATTTTTAAAAATATTTTTATTAATGGGTGGTTCAGTGGTAGAATGCTTGCCTTTCATGTGGAAGACCCGGATTTGATTCCCAGACCATGCACCCCTCCAAAAATAATTTTTATTGATAAAATTTAGCAAGCAAACATACATTCTTAACATACAAACATTCCATACATGGTGTACAATCAGTGGCTCACAATATCAAAACATAGTTGTGTATTCATTACCATGATCATTTTTTTGAACATTTGCATCACTCCTGAACAATAAAGAAAAAAGAAAAAGCTCATACATACCATACGCTTTATCCCTCCTTCTCATTGACCACTAGAATTTCCATCCACTGAATTTGTTTTAATGTGTTTCCCCTATTATTTATTTTTTATCTATATTTTCACTCATCTGTCCATACCCTAGATAAAAGGAGCATCAGACACAAGGTTTTCAATCACACAGTCACATTGTAAAAGCTGTATCATTATACAATAATCTTCAAGAAACAAAACTACTGGAATGCAGCTCTACAGTTTCAGGTATTTCCCTCTAGCTGCTCCAATACACCATAAACTAAAAAAGAGATATCTATATAATGGCTAAGAATAACCTCTCAATTCTGTTTGAAATTTCTCAGCCACTGAAACTTTATTTTTTTTCTCTATTCTCCCTTCCCAATTTTGATCAAGAAGGTTTTCTCAATCCCTTTACCCTGGGTCTCATCTCATTATGGGATTTCTGACCCATGCTGCCAAGGAGATTTACACCCCTGGGAGTCATTTCCACATAGGAGGGAGGGCAGTGAGTTCACCTGCTGAGCTGGCTTAGAGAGAGAGGTCATATCTGAGCAACAAAAGAGGTTCTCTGGGAGTGACTCTTAGGCCTAATTTTAAGAAGGCTTAACCTATCTTTTGCAAGAATAAATTTCATAGGGGCAAACCCCAAGATTGAGGGTTCAGCCTAATGAATTGGTTCTTCCTCACTGCTTGCAAGAAGATCAGAAATTCTCCAAATGGGGAAGTTGAGTATTTCCTCCTTTCTCCCCACTCCCCCAAGGGGACTTTGCAAATACTTCTTTATTCACTGTCCAAATCACTCTGCAATTTATTGGGGCATCACACTAACCTGGACAAACCAACAAAGTCTCATGCCCCATTCAAGATTCCATGTACTTATGATGTTCAACTAAACTGGTCATACAAGTTAAATTAGGAAATGCACTACCCAAAATATAAATTTTGTTTCAAATAAACATCTCTCACTTTAGTCTCACTAAGAACTTGAATTTTTAAAATATGAATGATATCATCCTTTACCCAGTCTTCTGATATACCTTAGTCCTATCCAGATCAGCTTCACTCACATCTCTACTCAATGTCTGATCACTTTTTCAACTTTTTAAACAGTTCCTGAATGGGGTATTGCTGACTTTCATAACTTCAGAGCTCTAATTTTGAGTCTCAAGTGTTACATAAATAGACCATGTTGTATTCAAACAGTTCAGTATCTCAGAATTTAGAATGAACAATTATGTCTCCTGAATACATGTGACTGCTGTAAAAGCTTACTGACATCTTAATCGATGGTTAACCAAACCATGAACACAGAATGTCCTTCCATTTATTTAATTCTTATTTGATTTCTTTTGGTGAGGTCTTGTTGTTTTCTATGTACAAGTTCTTTACATCCCTAGTTAGATTTATTCTTAGATATTTGATTCTTTTAGTTGCCATTGTAACTAGAATCTTTTTCTTGATTTCTTCTTCTGATTGTTCATTACCTGTGTATAAAAACACTACTGATTTTTTGGGTGTTGATTTTGTAGCTCATCACTTTGCTGAATTCATTTATTAGTTCTAGGAGATTTGTTGTGGATTTTTCAGGGTTTATGTATATAGGATCATATCATCAGCAAATAGGGGCAGTTTTATTTCTTCCTTTCCAATTTGGGTGCATTCTATTTCTTTTACTTGCCTAATTGCTTTGGCAAGAATTTCCAGTACAATGCTGAATAACAGTGTGACAGTGGACATCCTTGTTTTGCTCCTGATCTCAGAGGCAGAGCTTTCAGTCTTTCACCACTAAGTAGGATATTAGCTGAGGGCTTTCCAATTTTGCCTTTTATAATTTTTAGGAAATTTCCTTCTATTCCTAGTGTGCTAAGTGTTTTCTGTCATGAAAGCGTGCTGTATTTTATCAAATACCTCTTCTGCATCAACTGAGATGATCATGTGATTTTTTCCTCAATCTGTTATTGCAGTGCATTACATTAATTGATTTACTTATATTGAGACAACCTGGCATACAAGGGATAAATCCCACTCAATCATGGTATATAATTTTTTAATATACTGTGGATTAAGTTTGCTAGTATTTTGTTGAAGATTTTTGAATTTATATTCATAAGAGATATTGCTCTATACTGTTCTTTTCTTGTAATATCCTTATCCAGCTTTGATTATGTGAGTGATGATGACATCATCGAATGGGTTAGGGAGTGTTCGTGTTCCTGCCTCTTCAATTTTTTTGAAGTGTTTGAGCAGAATTGGAGTTCTTTTTGGAATGTTTGGTAGAATTCATCTGTGAAACTGCCTGGTCCTGGCCATTTTTTTAAGAGGTTTTGATTACTGATTCAATTTCTTCACCGGTAATTGGTTTGTTGAGCTCTATTTCTTCTTGACTCAGTGTTGGCAGTTTGTGTGCTTTTAGGAATTTGTCCATTTCATCTAGGTTATCTAATTAATTGGCATAGAGTTGTTCCTAGTATCCACTTATAGTCCTTTTTATTTCAGTTGTGTTGGTAGTCATTTCCCTTTCCCATTTCTGATTTTTGTTATTTGTATTCTTTGTCTTATTTTCTTTGCAGGCCAGCTAAAGGTTTGTTGATTTTATTGATCTTTTCAAAGAACCAACTTTTGGGTTTCTTGATTTTCTCTATTGTTTTTGTTTGTTTGTTTTAAATTTTATCTCCGTTCTGATCTTTGTTATTTCCTTTCTTCTGCTCACTTTTGGTTTAATTTGACCTTTTTCTATTTCTTCTAGTTTTAAGATTAGGTCTCTAATTTGAGGTCTATTTTAATGTTAGTATTTAAAGTGTAAATTTCCCTTCCCAGCATTGCCTTCACAATATCTTGTATCTTGTATGTTGGTATGTTGTATTTTCATTCTCATTCCTCTCAAAATATTTTCTGATTTCCCTTCTGATTTCCTCTTTAACCCAATGGTTGTTTAAGATGATGTTTAGTTTCCACATATTTGTGAATTTTCCATTTTCTCCTCCTGTTATTGATTTCTAACTTCATTCTATTTTGAACCAATAATATACAGTGTATGATTTCAATAGTTTTGCTTTTATTGAGACTTGTTTTGTGACCCAACATAAATTATATCCTGGAAAATGATCCATGTGCACTCAAGAAGAATGCATATTCTGTTTTCACTGAGTACAGTGTTCTATATATGTATATGTCTAGTTGGTTTAGTGGATCATTCAAACCCTGTACTTCCTTACTGATATTCTGACTAGATGTTCTATCCATTTTTGAGAGTGGTATGTTATAGTCTCCTACTATTAATGTACACCTATCAATTTATCCATCAGATACGTCATTATTTGCTTCATATATCTTGGGACTTTGCTGTTAGTTGCATATATATTCATAATTGTTAAATCTTTCTGTTGAATTTTCCCCTTTATTACTTTGTCCCTCATAACTATTTTTTATTTAAAGTCTATTTTATCTGATATTAGTATAGTCTCCCCAGTTGTCCTTTGGTTACTAATTGCACGGTATTTTTTTTTCCCCATCCTTTTATCCTGAACATACTTCTATATTTAACTTCATGGTGAGTCTCTTGCAAACAGCATATAGTTGGGTTATGCTTTTTTATTGATTCTGCTAATCTTTACCTTTCAACTGGAAAGTTTAATCTGTTTACATTTAAAATCTCTGCTGATAATACAGAACTTTCTTCCGTCATTTTACTATTTACTGTATGTAAGTCTTACACTTTTTTTGTTCCTCACCCCCTTAAAGCTTTTTTTTTTTTTTTGTATTTTATCATACTGAGTAACTTTTCATTTCTATCTGGATATATTTCCCATGTGTTTTACTTGTGGTTACCATGGGGCTAAAATTTAATATACTAAAAATATAGCAATCACATTTGGTTTGATACCAAACTTAATTCCAGTAGCATACATACATACTTTTCCTATACCCCTCTGTCCCTCTACCTTTTTTTGTACTTGTTACCACTTATATCTTTGCATGTTTTATGTCCAAAACCTAGATTTATCATTACTTTTTATGAGTTTGCCTTTTAACACCTGTAGGAAGTAAGCAGTAGCACTGCATACCAAACAATACATTGCAATAATACTGGCATTTATAATTGCTCAAATGGTTACCTTTACAGCAGGTAAAGGTTTCTTTACACTGCTTTGAAATGCTGTCTAGTGTCCTTTCCATTCAATCTGAGGAACTTTCTTTAGTGTTACTTGTAAGGTAGTCTAACGGGATGAGCTCCCTCAGCTTTTATCTGGGAATGTCTTAATCTAGCCCTTATTTTTGAAAGACAGTCTTGCCAGATATAGAATTCTTGCTGGCCATGGTTTTCCTTCATCACTTTGTGTTTCAACCCACTGCCTTCTTGCATCATGGTTTCTGATAAGAAATCAGTACTCAGTCTATTTGAAACTCCCTTGTGCATAGCAGGTTACTTTTTTCTTCTAGCTTTCAGAACTCTCTCTCTCCTTGTCTTTTGCATTTGATAGTGTACTCAACATATGACATGTTGTAGTGGTTTGAAACTGTTATGTATCCCAGATAAAGTAATGTTCTTTCAATCCATTCTTGTGGGAATAGACGTATGTTGCTTTGGACCTTTTGATTAAGATATTTGAAGTACAGACTTGCCCCAAAGAGGGTCCAAATCCTTTTTTTAGAGTCCTTTATAAGAGATGAAATTAAGAAGAGGTCACAGAAAAAGCCCCAGATAAGCTGAGAGAGAAGAATGTGCCCAGAGTAGCTAAAAGAAAGAAACACATAGACAGAAGCTCTCTCTGGAAAAGAAGGGCCAGCAGATGCTGACCACGTACCTTCCCATGTGACAGAGATATCCCAGATGCTGGAAACCTTTCTTTATAATCCAAGCATTGTTCTGTTGTTGCCTTGAGTTGGGACATTTTCATGCCTAAAAACTAAAATATAAGTCAATAGCCCCCATTGTAAAAGCCAGCCCATTTGTGATATATCACATTCCAGTAGGTTTAGAAAACTGGAACATAGGGTATATTCTTCTTCATGTTTGTCCTGTTTGGTGTGCCCTGAGCTTTCTGGATTTGCATATTCACATCTTTTGCTAAGTTTGAGAAGTTTTCTGTCATTATCTCTGACTATTCCTTCTGCCTCTTTCTCTCTTTCTTCTCCTTCTGAGACTCCCTTAATGCATATACTGGTATTCTTGATGGTGCCCAATAGCTATCTTGGGCTCTTTTCACTTTTAATATTTCATTTTTCTTTCTGCTCCTCTGCCTGACACATTTCAACTGTCTTTTCTTTAAGTTCACTAATTCATCCTTTTGCCAGTTCCGATCTGCTTTTGAAACCCTTCTGGGCATTTTTCATTTCAGTTATTGTGGCCTTCAATTCTGAGTAGTTTTTTTTGGATCCTTTTAAAAATTGCTCTATTTACTTAGACTCTCATACTGATCATTCATTGTTTCTTGATATTCTTTAGTTCTTTCTCTGTACTTTCCTTCATCTCCTTGAACATTTTTAAGGTCATTTCTTTCTTTTTCTTTTTTTTCTTTTTTCTGGCATGGGCAGGCACTGGGAAATCAAACCTGGGTCTCTGGCATGGCAGGTGAGAATTCTGCCACTGAGCCACCATCGCACAGCCCTTAAGATCATTTTTTTTTGGAAGAGGTAAAACTATTTTTATTCACAGATTACATGATCTTATACGTATAAAATCTTAAGAATTCATCAAGAAGCCTATTAGAAATGTAAATGAGTGTAACATGGTTATTGTATACAAGATCAATAAACAAATATCAGTACGATTCCTACACGCTAGCAAGGAGTAATACTAAAATGAAATGAAAACAATTTAATATATATATCATTGAAAATAATCTAGAAATAAATGTCACAATAGCTATGTAAAATGTTTACTCTGAAAACTATGCAAAATAACTGTTTAACAATTTAAAGATCCAAGTGAAACATATCCCATATTCATGGAACTGAAGACTTAATATTGCAACAATGGCAATACTTCACAAATGGATTCATACATTCAAAGCAATTCCTATCAACATTTCAGTTGAATTTCTGACTGAAATTGGGAAGTTGATCTGCAAATTTTGTATAGAAATGCAGATATCCTAGAAAATCATGAAAATGAAGAAGAAAGCTGGGCTACTCACACTTCTCAATTTCAAAGCCTGCTACAAAGTTACAGTAAACAAAACAGTGTGGTTGTGATACAAAAATAGATATATGAACAATGAAATAGCTATGAAAGCTCAAAAATAATCCCTGATATTTATGGGTCAATTGATTTTGACATGGGCACCAGGACCATTCAAAGGGGGAAAAACTAGCCTTTTTACAAGTTGTGCTGGGGCAAACAGACTAAGATTGTGTAAAGATTAACCAAAGTGATTCATAGACCCAAATGTAATAGCTAAAACTATAAAATTTTCAGAAGAAAACATATGTGTAAATGTTTGAGATCACGGATTAGACAATGGTTTCTTAGATATAACACATAAAGTACATCCAATCAAAGAAAAAAACGGTAGCTATCGCCTGAGCTGTTGGCACCGCAACTCCACAGTCTCCTGCCGAGGGTAAGCCATCCTCTTGGTTGCGCCGTAGGCAGGCGGCTGGCCGGGAGACCCTCAGCGGCTGGTTCTCATTATCGTCAGGCAGCAGCTCTTCTGGAACAGCTCCTCCCGGAGGGTCTGTCGGTAATTTTGCGGAGCCGCCTCCACCCCGCCCCCAGCCCACCTCCTCCGGCACTGCCACGCCCCCTACCACCGCCACTGCGCCTGCTGCTCCTAGGTTGCTGTGCGAAGATGGCTGGTTGGCAGAGCCATGTGGATAACCTGATATGTGATGGCTTCTGCCAGGCCACCACCACTGTTGGCTACAGCGATGCCAAATACATCTGGACAGCCACGGCTGGGGGCATCTTCCAGAGCATTATGCCAATTAGAAATAGAGATGACTGTAGGAAAAGACCGGGAAGGTTTCCTTTCCAATGTTTTGACTTGGTGCAAAGAAGTGCTCAGTGATCAGAGATAGTCTAAACGTCGATGGTGACTGCACAATGGACATCCAGATAAAGAGTCGAGATGGAGAGCCAACACACAGCATGCGGTAGGCAGAGTTGGTAGAGCGTTGGTTATAGTCGTGCGAAAGGACGGTGTCCATGAAGGCACACTGGTTTAATTCAGGATGAAGACTGACAGGAAAAGGAATTACAGAAACTTCATTGTGTTTTTTGCTTCCCTTCCAAAGCACAAACCTGGTTTCTGGTCAGAGGAAGCCATGGCTATATGTTCTTGATCTGCTGAGGGATGCCAGAGGAAATATATTGAAGATCCCTGAATTCTGGCTGCTCCTTCTCAGTCTTCCACCTCCTTCATGGCCATGAAAGCTATAGGGACAGAAACATCCAGCACACAAACCCCATACTTTAGCTCCCCAAGATCACTTTTTAAAGGCTTTGTTTATTATGTCCACATTCTTATCTTCTTCATTGTGTTTTCTGAGTTTTTATCCTTTTCCATTTGATGGGCCATCATTTCATATTTCTTTGTTTTTCTTGTACTCTTTCGTTGCAACCTGTAAGTTTTAATATTTAAAAATGTTAACTCTGGGATTTGCAGTCTGGGATGTCTGTTTCTTGGTTTTGTAACCAGGTGGTGATAAGATGGAGTTTTGCTGGAGCTTCAGCCCCCTATCAGTAAGGTTTGCCTAAGTATATCGAGTGTTCCTTGTCATTTCAGGTCTCTGTGACTTGTCCTGGACTTTTGCTTGTTCATTATATAGGAGTCTCTCTGTTTAGAGGAGTTTGGTTGCCCCTTCTGCTTCTCAGGAGACAGACCTCTTTCTTTCAGGTCTGTTTGAAACGGGAAGGCCTTTGTCCCAGAGTGTCCTTCTCTATTTTTTTACATTCCTTTCGTTGTCTCATGCTACTTTTGCCTGGAGGGCAAATTCTGGAAGGAGGGCCACCCCGAGAGGTCTTTCACAACTCAGCCTTTCTCAGCCAACACAGGGTCAAGGACCCACAAAGGGGGTGCAGACGGGCTCCAATGTGTCCTGCACAGTGGACCAGGAAGGGCACCACAATATATTCCAACAGCTTCCCACAGTTAAGCTTTCCTGGCTTGCCCAACAAACTGTCAGCTAACTGTCCCCATAGCCCTGAGGAAGTGCTGCATCTTTTGTGTTCTTAATACTCTTTAGCTCTACATCCATATTTTCCTTCATCTCCTTGAATTGATTTAGGAGATTTGACTTCTTTGATTAGGTATTCCAATTTCTGTGACTCCTCTGAATTTTAGTTTTGTTCTTTTGACAGAGCCATATCTTCTTGTTCCTTAGATGACTTGTCATTTTTTGTTTGTGTCTTGGCATCTGTTTATTTTGATGTGTTCATTCTGGAGGTCAGTTTCTCCCTTTTAACTAGGGCTTTATTTTGGCTGACTTTGGGTTAAAGCTCTTCTTTGATACTTGGTCCAACTTATTCTGGACTTTAGTCTGTGTTTAACTGCTAAGTTTTGGTTAGCTCTTCTTCATTTGTTTCTTCCCCTGGATATTTGGTATATATTTTAAAACTGTTTCACTTTCAGGAGAAAGCTTCCTTTCCTCTGTTCCTTCTCCAGAAATTTTGATCTTTTCTGTTTGATTTTGGGCAGAATTTTTTCTTCCCAGCTCCTATTATTTGTTTAAATTCTTTCCCTCACTCGATGCCTGCCTTTTCCTTTCACGTTTTTGTTCTGGGACCGAACTTGTCTCATAGCAGCTCGGTTGCCTCCTCCCTTCCCCTTTTTTCTTTCCGGTAAGGTTTTTCTGCCTCTGGTTTCTTCCCCATTTGGGTATCTTGCCTTAGGGATCCAGATTGAATCAATCCAAAAAGGTGGTTTAATCCAGAAAGTATTTTTTTGTTTTTTAGCGGTCAAGCAAGCAGAGACTGTATTGAGTGAGTGAACTCTTGCCAGCAGTTCTGCCACAGTCTCTCTCACTCTTTTTCCCCCCTGGGGACCCTTTTGTACCTGGCACTCCTCTGTGGTTTGTGCTCTACCCTCGGCCTCTGTGAATCTGGGTCCCTGTGCGTGGATATGCATGTGGTTCTATGAGTGGCTTTATAGTCGGCATCTGTTTCAGAAAAAACCCGGGCTGTGCTGCCTCTTCGTAACCCCCAACCTGCATGGGACTGAGTGGGGAGGGTTATAGACCGGTGCATCTGGAAAGAAAATCTCCTACCTGATCTTGGAGATTATTCCTCCTTTGCTTTGATTCAGTATTTGTGTCATCCTTCTCCACTGTGATACTCCAGAGTTTTAAGCAAATAGGATTTGTCCTTTTATTGGTTGATTCTGAGGGAAGTCTTACCCAGAAATGTGCATCACCACGTTGATGACATCACCCCTTACCTACGTGAAATGTCTTTGGTCTCTGCTCACATTTAGTGGCTTGTTTGGGTACGGAATTATATCAATTCCAAACTTACTTTAGAATTCTCATGACATTACTCCACTCTCTTCTAATTTCTATTGTTGTGATTAAAAAGTGCAACCCCATGTTATTTTTCATTCTTTTTATGACCTTTTTCTCTCACTCTTCAAGCTTGAAAGACTCCCTTTCATTTTTCCACCGTACTGAAAGATTACAGTGCTGTGCTTTGTGTGTGTTTGTTTCAATTATTGTTCTGAATATAAGGCGAAGCTTTCAGTGAAAATCATCTTCTAGAGTTCTAGTCAATTTTCCTGTGCTATTTCTTTGATATTTTCTGCCCTTACATTGGCTCTGTTCTCTCTTCCACTAAGTCAGATGGTATGTCACCCTGGAATAATCCTCTAATGATATATTTCATTTAGATGTACTTCTTGGGAAATTTTCTTCAACTGTATCTATCAATCCTTCTACTGAATTTTTTTAAATTTCAGCTAACATATTTCCAAAAGTTCTTTGTTCTCTGTTCCTCCCCACCCCACCCCACATGCACTTTTATTACTTTCCGGATAGTCACCTCCCTTTCTGAAGATCTTAATGATACGTTTTTGTATTCTTTTTCTTCCAGCATTATCCCTGTTTTCTTTGCGCTCCATTCTTTGTTTATTTGTTGGAGTCTTTTTCTTTTCCACTGGAGACATTCCTCAGGTTCTGGGGATTCTTGGGTACTCATTCGTATTTAAGAATAAAGCACTAAAATCTGAGTGCATGGGTGTGGCTTAACAGATTGATTAGTTTCACCATAGGGTAATTAGGTAAGGAGTCAGTCAATGGTACATTGATAAATGCTTAACAAGCGGTTCTCCCTTAGTGGGGAAAAAGCCCTGATTTGTAGCATTTGCTGATTTCAATGGAATAAAATACTCCCACCGCGGCTGATTTCAATCTATCAACTTAACAGCAAATGGCTCATAAGACTCTTAAACATTTAACCATCAGTTCTCATGAACTAGTACTACCAGGCACAGTGGAAATCAGTCCTTTCATTGGTAGATCCCCTCAATATTAGTTATTAGTTTCTGGAGAGTGAGAGGAATAGGTCATGCAAAGAAACAAAAAGGGGGTTGCACTTTTTAACCACATCACTGGAAGTTAGAAAAGAATTGAATAATGCTTGAGATTCCTAAAGGAAATTTGTGACATATAATTGTGTGCCCAATTATATATATATATATATAGTGCCCAAACAAGCCACTAAATGTGAACAGAGACCAAAGACATTTCAGATATGTAATTATATATATATGTATTTCCTACAGGTTCTCAGGAAGCTACTATACCACGGACTAAAGCATGAGGGAACAGACCAAGAGAAGGGGAGGCACCAGGTCTACAAAATATGGGGGAACCAGGTCCAGGCAAGAGGGGCTCTCACACGGGAAAGAAGTGACTAACAGTCTTGTGCTGAGTGCTGTTTAAACAAAGCTATGGATCCCAAATGCAAAAAGGAGGTCAGAGAACTCCAGAAGCGATGAGCTCAAAATTTGATAAATCAAAAAGTAAAGTTATCAGAATACTGTTTAGAATTATGAAGCACCTAAAAGAGTAGAAAATGTTTGCCTCTAGAGGAGGAACCATGTAATGAGAAGTGCAGGAAGGACTGCTATTTTTCATTGTAAGACGTGTGGTATTTTCTGAAGTTTAACAATAGATGGGTGTATTACTTTCACAAAAAATAAAACATAAAAAAAATAAAAATTAACGTCAGAGCCCACATAGCTTTGTTTAGTTAATGGAGGCTATGCTGACAGGGAAATATCAAAGACATCATCAAAATATTATTCAGGTAGAATAACGTTAACTAAAACGTGTCCATGTCAGGACTACGCTCTCACTTCATCCTTCAGATGCCATGGAGCCCTACAATGTGAGGACACTGTGTCTGTTAATACGGTGCCATGCAAAGCATTTGGAAATTGATCCTTTATTATTATTTAACTAGTACACTGGAAAGATTCAGTTTCTCCTCGATCCATGCAAACGTCAATAATTTTAGAAACTTCATCTAGAAGTAAAACCAATTCCTATAAGAATTTATAGGTCTTAGAAAAGGAAATGTCATTTATATTTTGGAAAATGTTTCTAGAAGATTCTTGCCTCATCATGAGTACCACAATACATTTCCTTGAGCGAATGTCTACATGCAGTCCTCAGTGAAAATGCAGTACTTACAGAAGTGCACTGGTGTGTGAAAATTAATTAAAAACACAACTAAAGTTTTCGGATTTGGTTTGATTTTATTCTGGTTTAGATGAGAGTTCAGGTCAGTTCTTACTTTATCTTTATCAATTCCTCCACCAGAAATTATAATTACCTTTTTTCTATCCTTAATTACTTTTGCCAATAATCTATATAATTTTCAAAATGACTTAAATTGTTTTATCCAAAGGAAAATGTTTAATTCAGAGTGATTATTCTGTAGAGTTGATAACTGCATTATTTTCCCTACAGGAAAGAGGCATTTGTTCAGGATAAAGGGTCTTAACACAAGCAGATATATTCTACATGATATGAAAGTGCTAAAAAAACACACCCTCACATTTCATTAAATAGGATATATATATACGAATGTGAAGACAGTGATGTTCTGAATAGTTTAGATATGTTTAAAACATTTTTACATAAAATGATGTTTTCTTAGTATGGTTATAAGTTTTATGGTTCCTTGTTTGTTTATTTTTGTATGCTGTGAGGGCGGATGTCACATTTTATTCTTTTTCCATGTGAGTATCCTGTTATTACAGCACCATTTGTTGAATTGTTATTTATTTGTTTTTTCTTTCTTTTGTTTGTTTGTTTGGTTTTGGAGGAAGTGCCCGGGCCGAGAAGCGAACCCAGGCCTCCCACATGGCAGGAGAGAATTCTACCACTGAACTACCCTTGCAACCCCCTCCTCATTTGTTTTTAAATAAACTCTAATTAGGTATAATTTAAGAATATAGATATAAGAGTGAGTTTTTACTCTTGTGTTACACACCAGACAATCAGATGCAGAACATTTTTCCCTCCAAATTTCTCTTATGCTGCCTTGCAGTAAACCACACTCCTCCTATCCATCCTCACTGACCGTTCTTTTATATTCTGTTATTGTCTGTTAGTTTCCCTAATCTCAGCTTTCATATAAATGGACTCATACGGCATGTACGTCCTGGTTCTGACTTCTTTCGTTCAGTATCATGTTTTCAATACTGATCTAGGTTGTTGTGTATATAAATATTAATTGATCTGGGTTGTTGCAAATTTATTAATATTTGTTCCCTTTTATTGCCAAGCAATATTCCACTGGTGATGGGCAGCTGTGTTCTTTCCAATTTGGCCTATTCTAAATAAACTGGCAATGAACATTTGTGTACCGGTCATTGCATGGCAAATACTTTAATTTCTTTTAAAAACAGTTATATTGCTGGGTCACATGGTAGGTATGTTCAATTTTTTAAAAAACTGTCAATCTATTTGCCAAAGTTGTGCCATTCTATACTCCACCAATAATATATGAGAGTTCTGATTGTCCTTCGTCCTCACCGATATTTGTGATTATCAGCCTTTTCAGTTTTGGCCTTTCTAGTGTGTATAGTGGTAAATCACTGTGATGCCTTGGATAAATGCCCCAGAAAAATGTGCTCTTAATCTTGATCTATTCCTGTGGATGTGAACCCATTATAAATAAGATCTATGAGTGAGGTTACTTCAGTAAAGTGAATCAGGATATGGGTCTTCATCCTATTACTGGAGGGTCCATCTAGAAGGCTGCAAAGGAAAAGCCAGGCAGAGCGGTCAGAAGCTGGAAGTCAGCAGAACCTGGCAGAGGGAAGAGAAGAGTTTGCCACGTGCACTGCCACGTGGTAGAAAAGCCAAGGACCAGGGATCACCAACAGCCAGCCCAGAATGCCAGAGTCTTTGGGGAGAAAGCACTGCCTTGCTAATGCCTTGACTTTGGACTTCTCCTATCCTCAAAACCAAGAGCCAATAAATTCTCATATGTTAAGCCAACCCACTGTATAACATTTGTTTAGCAGCTGAGAAACTAATAGAATCATTGAGATTTAAATTTCTGTTTCCTTAAAGACTGCTGGTGACTAATAATGTTGAGTGTCATTTTATGTGCTTACTGGCCATTATGTATCTTTTTGGGGGTGAAGCGTTTTTTCTGATCTTTTGTACATTTAAGAAACTTTTTTTTTGGCATCCTTAATGTTGAGTTGTAAGACTTCTTCCTAGGTATCCTGGACATACATCCTTTATTAGATAAATGTGCTGTCAACAGTTTCCTCTCTTCTGTGATATGCCTTTTCATTTTCATAATGTGTCTTTTACAAGACAGAATTTTAATATTTAAGAAGGCCAAAATATCATTTTTTTTTTTCTCTCTGTGTCTTATGTAAGAGAGCTTTGCCTACTCCAAGGGAGCAAGGATTTTCTCGTTTTTCACGTATAGGTTTTATAGTTATAGTTTTTAATTATTTTTCCAGTAGTCTTTCTATTCTTGACATCTTAGTGTTTCACCCTCTGTATAGGTAGGCAACTTAGCATTCGGTTAAAAGCTCAAGGAAACCTTCATGCAGATGTCTGGAGCTCTTTTTCTGTATCACTCCATTCTCTCAATTCTCTATTCCACAATGGCCAGCAGCCTCCTCCTGCCTGGAACTTCAATCTTTGCCTCTTCAACTTGGCTCTGCTTGAGTTTGCACACCTCACTCCATAATCTTTAAGTTCCTATGGACAGAAAGGTTAGGGCTCAGATTTTATGATTCTCCTTTCTTTGTGATCACAGTCTGAAAACTGTTGTTTAATATATTTGGTCCAGTATTTCGACTATTCACTGTGCTAAACAGGTCTGGTTCAAGTCACTTGGTCACAGCAACCTGTGCAAGTCCTATTATGATTTCTGACCACCCGGGCAGGTAAGCTCATAAATAAAAAATCTATAAAACATATAGTAGGATGAGCAAAAAATGTTCAAAGTCACGTGATTTTCCCCTAATTTTTATATTCTCAAATGATAATCAGCAGTAGAAGAAAGCGATATGAATATAGTGAAGATTTCAGTTCCAGGTAAATGATTAAAAATGTTAAAAGATAAGACATTCATTATTTCAAAAGCTATTGGGCCATTATGTTAAAAATAAAAATCCTTGGGAACTCTGACATGTACAGTAACAATAAGAAGCAATTTACTTATTCATTAAATAGTATCAACAGTTTTTTTAAATAAACCTATCTAGTCAATACTGTGAGAATAGATATATTAAGGTTAGAGTCAGTTGTTACTTTTACTTTGCATGATGTAAAAGGCCACCTGTCCCAGGCATTCTAGAGTGTGTATAAGATTTGAGGCAGTGTTGTTGCTTCTGATTAAATGGAATTTAAAAGTCCTAAATGCAGTGGAGAATTGATGTGGGGAACTAGTGGGGAAAAGAAAAAAGATTATTGTGAGAAGATTCTACACATATATACCTGTGGCTGCCTGCTTATCCAAGTGATTTGAATGAATTAATCAGTTTCTTTAAATTTATCAGCCAATTTAATCTAACACCTGTTTTGACTTCATTTTTTCCCACTAAAATTTGACTGTGAGCATCCAACTATGGTTTTTAACATTACGCAAAAATAGTTGAATGTCTTTTCAACCTCATATTGCATATAATCTATTTCTTTTTCTCATTTGCATTTCTCAATCTCACTGAGTTAATTTAGCCTCTTTGCAAGTGAACTTTTTCAGGCTATTGCACCATTATTATTTGACAATGATGAAGCATTTACCAAATTATCTTCCAAATATGCATTGTTCCATTCTATCTAAACTTAGTGACACTAAAAATAATTGTTATTAATTATAATGACCAGAATCGGCAAAGGACTGTATATGGCGATATAATAGTAATAATTACTTTGTACTGGGGACCTTCTTACATTATCCGTGTTGTAAAGAAAGCATTAGTGTTCCACATTTATAGTTGCCTACCTGGGGTTCAGAAAAATTAAATAACTTAACCAAGGTTGCGGAGCACATAAGTGGCTGAAACCAAGATTCAAACCCAGATTTATCTGATCCCAAACCCATGATCTCTGCTTGCACCAAAATCCCCGTTCTTGTGGGTAAGACTTGATTCTAGTGAATTATCTTAAAGGATGTAAGAAGGACACATGAAGAAAACCACTAGACATTAACATTTCTTTGAGACCTGAAGTGCGAGGTCTTGTAGACACAGAGGTGTCTCTTAACCTTATATGATGCATGTAAGGAAAAAGATGCCAAAGCTGCACTTCAAACACCCCGCTTCATCTTGGACTTGTCTCCAAGTTCCTCCTACATTTAAGCTTCTGTCTTCCAATTGCATTTGCACTCAGGATTCTGTATTCCCCATTAAGGGCTGAAATTGCCAGAAGGTATATATATTACAAATGCATGACTCGGAGTTTATACTGTTACTAAAATACACAATACTCTTGTGTTAATTGCATGTGAGATGAAGGGTTACTTTAAGCTCATTTCATATCTGAAAGTGGAAGACATATATTAGAATCAATAGGTCACGAAATATTCTGCTTCAGTCTTTACCTTTCAAATACAGAAATAATAATTCTCCCTACTCAGGTCGAGTCACAGGAATCAAATAGTAACTCAAGGAGCAGGGATGCCTTCGATAAAGTTTTGCAGAAGTAAGAGAACATAGAGGGGTACAAGAGTACTTCGGTGGTAGAATTCTCACCTGCCATGTGAGAGACCGGGTTTGATTCCTTGCCCATGCACTTCCCAAAAACAAACAAACAAACAAAGAGAAAAACAAACAAAAATTCAACAAATGGTGCTGCAATATGGATACTCACATGGTAAAAGGAAGATATGTGACCCTGGGCATATAGCATACAAAAAAAAAAACAAAACAGAGAGAATATGGAGCACCAACCTGCTCTAGAGTATGCAGAACCTGAAGCTCTGTCTATATAAACACAAATGATTTGAATGAAGAAAACCCACATTACAAAATGTGTGGGCCCCTGAGAGGAATGATTTATGGAGGAAGATTTCCATTACTGATAGAGAAGAGGTGCTTCGGTGTTCTCGTGTCCAGTCACTGCCAGCCTGAAGATTCGCTGGTGAACTCAGGCACCTTCTTCCTGCAGGTTTCCTCAACTACCCTGATGGAATAGTTTCTAAGAATTAGGAGGGCATATGAAATGTCCAGGCAATGAACTACTTGTTTCAACATGGCAGTTTTACCTGACTCCTTCCTCCCTTTATGGTGTACTTAGTCTGTCAGGCTTTACAAATAATAGTGGGAGGAACATAATAAAGGGGGAAAGATGCAAAAATGTATTGGCAAGCTGATCATCAGGCTTCCTTCTTTGTTCTTAGCATTATAACATAGGGCCCCACATCATATACTTAGTTTATTATGTGAGATTATTTTCCTCAAGACACCCCTGAATTACTGCTTTAAAATCCAACCTTTACATTTATTAGCAGTTAATCTTAAATTCTAGATTTTTTATAATAAAATTAAAATTGCCCTGTGTCATTTGGGGATGCTAGTTAAACAATTCAGTGAGCTTGTGCTAACTGTGTGAGTGGGCTACAGAAAGGAGTGACAGAGGGTGAAGTTGAGGTACTTGCTCTAAAGGAGTTCACTTTTGTTGGTAAGACAGTGTAAAATCAAATGCTTTGATGATTATATGTATTGTGAGCTTTTCCCCAGTCTGTGTCTTTTCTCTTTTTTTTTTTTTTTTTTTTTTTTTTTTTTTAAAAGACAGAGAGAAGGAAGGAAGGAAGGAAGAAAGGGAAACATCTTTAAACATTTTCTTGTTTTATTGTATTTTGTTTTTCCGTTTTTTGTTACATGGGCTGGGGCCGGGAATCGAACCGAGGTCCTCCGGCATAGCAGGCAAGCACTTTGCCCGCTGAGCCACCGCGGCCCGCCCTTTTCTCTTTCTTTTTGGTCTTTGATGAGTATTTATAAATTTTAATGCAACAAAATATATCCATCTTTCAAAATACAACTTGTGCTTTGAGTATTGTTTAAGAAATCATGGAATTATTGTATATCTTCATATATGTAAGTATCAAAGGTCTGCCTTTCAACATGGAAGTCCTTAGTCTATCTGAAATTGAAATTATGATTGATGTGAGGTAGGCATTCATTTTTAGTTTTTTTTTAAATTCATATATACATAGCCAATTTCCTAAATACAAATTTGTTGAAAGTCCATCATATTCCCTACTAACTCACTTTATCAACTTTTTCAAATCCCAGCCCTTTGTTTTAAGGATAGGTCTGTTGTTGGGCTCTCCGACCCTCTCAGCTATCTGTGCACCAATCCCGTAATGCTCCAATTGCTATAACTTTATGACTCCTGATTCTGGTAGAGATGGTTCTCCATAGTTCTGTGGAGCTGCATATCAGGGTTTTAACTGTCACAGCGGTGACTCAAGCAAGTTACTTTACTTCTCTAATCCTCAATTTGCCATCTAACAGATGGATGAGAAAATAATAGAATGTACTTGGCAGGCTGTTTACGATTAAATTCATAAGCATAAAACACTTAGAACAGTGACTGGCACATGATAAGTGCTATTGTTATTATTAATATTAATAGTATTAGTACTTGGAGTATCTTTACTAATTTGCCTCTTTGCTATTTCTCTTGATGATATTGTACATATCATTTAAAAGCCATTCTGAATGCATTTGTTTTATACAAATCCAGCTATATCTGGAAATCTTACTAATTTCTCCTATGGATTCTTTGAGGTTTTCTATAGAGAAAATCTTGAGTGTAAAATGTTATTGTTTTGTTTCTCCTGTCCAAACCTTGTACCTATATGCATTTTTGTTTTAACTTATCATTGCTATTATTATAAAAACTGGGAGGGAAATTTGGAATAATAGTGAGGATAGTGAGAATCATTAGCTGTTCCCCAATTTCAGCTGAAGCTTCGTATTGTTTCCCCAGTGATTATGCCATAAACCATCAGGTATCTTTATTGTTTATTTTTCAGAATAAGGAATGCCCCTTAGATGCTAAATGTTTTTTTTTAATCATGAATTATGTTAAATTTTTTTCAAATGCTTTTTTCTATACCTATTGAGAGGGTCATCTAGGTTTTTTTCCCCCTTTAATCTGGAATAGAGTGAATTTCATTAGTCTAATGAATACAATGGAGAGCTGATGTCGAACCAAACTCCCATTCCTGGAATAAATCCATCTTGGTCATGATGTAACATGCATTTTATATATTGCTAATGTTTTGTACAAAGTTAATGTTATATTTATTAGTTTTTTTTTACATTATTGTTCACTAGTGAAAATGGCCTCTAATTTTCTGTTCTTACCCTTTGCCCTTCTCAGGTCATTGTGACAGATTTATATTAGTCTCAATAATGAGTTAGGGAGTTTTACTTGTTTCTTTTTACTCTGAAAGAGTTTATTGATATTTTTACTGTTTAATGATCTGTTCCTGAAGTGTTTGATAGAAACCACATGTAAAATCACCTTGATCTGATATTTTCTTGATGGAAAGACTTTTAATTACCAATTGTATATGTCATTTACATTTTACATTTTCAATTTCTACATGAGAAAATTTGTCTTACCTGTATTTTTCTAGGAAATTTCCCATTTCATCTTAATTTTCAAATTGATTGACATGTTGTCCCTAATATCCTCTTATTTTTTAATCTCTTCTCCATCTGTGCCTATGATCCATTTTTATTCATAATGTTGTTTACTGTTTTTTGTTGCTGCCTCTTGTTTTGATCAGTCTTTGGAAAGATTTTGTTTCAGACAACAAACTTTCAGTTTTATTACTCCTTCAAGTTGCATTTTTTGTGTGTGTGTTTTGTTTTCTGCTCTAATTTCAACGATGTTTCCTTTGTTCCAATTTCTTTAGGCTTATTCTGTTCTTTTTGCATTTTCTTTAGATAGATGCTCTTGTCATTGAAATTCAGGTGTTTCTTAATTTCTAATGCAAACATTTTAAGTCTAGAACTTTCCCTCTAATTACTGTGTTAGCTGTATCACATAATTTTATTTCTTACCTCTATTTTGATTTGTTCCATGATTCACAGATTACTTACTATATTTTTAAATTTCCCAATATGGGAAGCAGCTTCCAGTTGTGTTTATACTAAGGATTTGTAATTTGACCACATAATAGTCACAGAAAATAACTAGTTTGACACTGAATCTGTGAACTATTTTGACACTTCCTTTAGGGGTTATGAGTGTGGTCCATCTATAAATGTTTTATGTACTTGAAAAGAATGTATATTGCCAGCTGTGTTGTATACACATTAGATCAAGCTTGTTAATAATTTTGATCAAATCATATATAACCTTTGATATTATAAATATTTCTTCATGTCCATTAGATAAAGCTTGTTAATTGTGCTGTTCAAATCCATAGCTATAACTCAAGTTTATTTATATATTGTTCTCTAAGAGAGCTATGTTACAGCTCTCCCATTGTGCCATGTCAATTTTCTACTTGTAATTATTTTAACTTTTCATTTTTTTTTATATATATTTTGAAATCATGTTACCAGGTACATACAAGTTTAGATTGTTATATATTTGCCAGTGTGTGGATCTCCTGTTTGTATATAATGATGATCTTTGTCTAAAATTCTAATTTGTGTGATATTAGTGTGTCCACACTGGTTTTCCTTTAATTAATATTTATCTGGTATATATTCTTTGGTTCTTTTACTTTTTTTTCCCTTCAGTTCTTTTACTTCTCATCTTTTGTTTGAGATATGTCTCTTTTATATGAAACATGACTGACTATACTATAATATATTATTCAGTCCAACAAACTTTGTTTTTATAACTAGAACTTTTAGACCATTTACATCAATATAAAATTATGCTGGATGCATTTAAATGCATTTCTTTGTTCTAATTTGGTGTTTTTATTTTATTTTTTTGCTTTTTCCCACTTTATTTTTTTTCTGCATATTCTTTGTCCTCACTTCTTTTTAAATGGAGCTGAATTTACTTATTTTTCTCCCCATTTCATTTCTTTCCTTTCTACTATTTTGAAAGATTGGAAGTTCTGTATGCAGTTTGTATTTATAAGTGACCACCTTAAAATTTCTACCTGCGTATTTACCTCAACAAGATCTAACTTTAATTAATACTTTTTCCTTTCCTCAAATGATAATAGGACTTTAGAACACTTTAACTCTATTGCTTCTCTCCTGACTGGTATGCGCTATTATGCAGCATTTTAGTTCTGTATTGCTTATTATTCTTTCATACACTCAATTTTTTTATATGTACCTATCATTTTATTTTGCATCTCAGATGGCCTTAGCATTATTTACATCTTCCTGAAATGCGTCCTCTAGAAGAATTTCGGTCGACAATTATCTTAGTTTTTCTATATCTGAAAGTTCTCTTAATCTCAAAAAAAAAAAAAAAAGGTTTTACTGAGTAAGGCCTTACTCAGTAAAGTAAGTGGTTTTATGAACCACTGCTTTTCTCATCTCTTTAAGATATAATCCCCCAGTACTCTGACTTCCATTGTCATGGTTGATCAGTCTTCTCTCAGTATGACTGCTATCCATTTAAGGAAATCTGTATTTTCCATCAGTGTGTATCTAAGATGTTGTCTGTGTCTCTGTTGTGCTGAACCAGATGTAACCAGGTTTGAGTTTCTTTCATTTATTCAGCTTGGATTCATTGAAGTTTTTAAAAATGAGCACTCATGTCTCTATCAATTCTGAGAAATTCTCATCCAGCATTTCCTCTCTCTTTCTCTATATTCTATCTCCTTCTAGAATTTATCTCAGCCCTTACTGCAGCTTCGGCATCACTTGACTTCCTTCACATGGTTTTTCCTTGTCACTTTTGCTGCCATCCATATCATTTTCTTGGCTCAACTTCCAGCACACTTTTCTCCTGTCAGCTGTTTCTAACTTCCTGATTTATACATCCATTGAGTTTCTATTAATATATTTATTTTCTTTAGGTGTCCTCTTTGTTCCATTTTAATATTGGCCCTGTGAATTTTATCAATCTACCGTTTCCCTGAAATTTTAACACCACTGCTATTTCTTTCATAAACTAACAGTACTATTTTCATATTCGATGTTTGATTACATCAAAATCTACAGTATTTATGAGACTGATTGTGCACATTTTTCTAATAGTCTCATTCATTAGACTATTAGAAGTGCTCAATGTACATTAAGCACTTACTTTGTGTTAGATACTCGTATAGGCACTTGGGAAATATTAGCCACAAAACCCAAATAATTCTATGCCTGCATGGAGACCCCAGGTCAGTAAGGAGAAACAGACAATGAATAATTGTGTATTAACAGTAGTAAGTGCTAAAGATGATGAGGGTAGGGATTGCTGGCAGGAGATGAATTTTGGATAAGGTGCTGATGGAGTTCTCACTGGAAGGAAATGAGGAGTTTAGACAACAGATTTCTGGGGAAAGAGAGCTCAAGGTGAAGGACACAACTTATCCAAAGTCTCTAAAATGTGTTTGAGGAACAAAAGGAGACCAGTGTTGGGGATCGAATCATGTCTTCCACCAAAGATATGTTCACATTTTAACCTGTGTTCCTGTGAGTGTAAACTCATTTGTAAACAGGACTGTTGAAGATGCTATTATTAATTAAGGTGTGGACTGATTTATGAGTAGGACTGAAGATCCTCCTTAAATGAGACCAAAGTGGATCAGGGTGGGTCTTGATTCATATGGCTGAAATCCTTATCAGGAGAGGAGATCCAGACTACTGTGTGTGAGAGGCAGAAGCCAGAAGGAGAGGTCATGTGACAGAGGCAGAAATGCAAGCCAAGATACCCCGAAGGTCACAGCAAGCTCACACTGGAATGCTCCAGACTCCAGAAGAAAGCACGCTCTTTCAGGATGTTGATTTTGGACTGCTAGCCTCCAAAATCATGAGACAATAAAGTCCTATTGTTTAAGTCAACTCATTGTGTGCTATTTGTCATGGTGTCCCTTGCAGACCAAGACAGCTAGGATGATGGAAGTGGAAGGAACAAGGAGAGAGAGTAATAGGATAAATCTCAGAAGGGTAACAGGACTCAGATCACATGAGCCTTGTATGGCCTAGAAAGGATTTCAAGTTTTATTCTTAATTAAATAGGAATTCTCTGGAGGGTTTTGAGCACAGGAATGATATAATCTGATTTATATGTTTTAAATGCCTCTAGAGGTGATATGTAGAATCACTTAAAGAGGTCCTGCTGTGGAACTAAGAAGACCTTCAGGAATCTTAAATAATTCAGGCAAGAAATAATGGTTGCTTAACATTGGACGTGACAATGAGTGTTTCAATTCTGGATATATTTGGATGTCAAGCCACCAAAATTTCTGAGCATATTAGATGTAGTCTCTGAGAGAGGAGAAGTGAAGAATAATTCTTTAATTTTGGGTCAGAACAACTGGACAATTGAGTTTCCATAAACCAAGGTGGAGAGGATACTTTGGGTGGAGTGTGTATGGTAAGGAGGGAGTTCAATTTTGGACCTGCTGTGTTTGAGATTTCTAATAGACATGCAAGTGGGGACGTTGAGCAGGTAGTTGAGCGTATGTTTCTGGAGTATTGCAGAAAGATGTTAGCTGGGATGTAAATTTGGAAATCTTTGTCTTATAAAAGGTATTTAAAGTGATGAAACTGGATGGAATTACCAAAGAAGTGTGTGAAAATAAAGAAGGAAAGATGATTCAGGGCAGAGCTGTCATGCGTGTGACATGGAAGGATTGGTGAGAAGAGAAGTAGCCACCAAAGCACCTTGGAAGGGGAAGTCATGGGTAAAAAGGACTCTAAATCTGTGTTGTCCTAAAAGCCAAGCAAATCATAAAGGAGAGAGTGACAAACTATGCCAAATGACACTGTTATGAGAAAAACTTACTTTTCACTGGGCTTTATAATGTGAAGGTCACTGGGGGCCTTTACAAGAGCATTTCAAATAGTTGAAGACAAAAACCAACTGAAGCAGATTTAAGAGGGAAACGTGGGACGAGAGAGTAAGGGAAAGGAAGGGAGAGGGACAGGAGACAGCAGACAACTTATTTAAAAAGTTTCACTCTAAAGGGAACAGAATTTTGGGTAGGTGTCTGCCAAAGGAAATATGGTCAAGAGAAGTCATTTTTGTTTCATTTTTAAGAGGGAATAAATGAGAACATGTTTGTTATGTGAAATAGACAGAATAAAATGAAGATATAGGAGAGAAAGGGGAAAAATTTCAGGAGCCCTGTGTTTGAATAAGCAAGGAAGAAGGGATTGGTACTTTAACTGCCAGTGGGGAGGGATTGGCTTTAGACGGGGGCAGCACTAGTTCGTCTAAGGCAGAGGACCAGCGTGCAGGTGCAGCTGTGTGAAGATGTGATTGGAGACATCTGCAGAAGCTCTCTTCTGATTGCAACTTTTTTTAAAAAACTGGGCTATGGAGCCTGATTACACAAAATTTAAAGCTGAGAGGGTTTAGAGAAGAGGGAGGGAAACGCGGTCTGAAAGCAGCAATGGGGAGCAAGCCCAGCACGCTCACTACCTCTGAATTCAAAGTTACGAAGCTATTGAGAAGAAACAAACACACCCCCACGTGAAAGGAGTGTGGGGGATTGCAGTGTCCTCAGGATTCCTGCTAAGGCAAGATGGTGGAGAGAAAGACCAAGGAGAGGCTGATGATAGGGCAGATTGTGTTGATCTATCAGTCATGCATTCCAGAAGGTGCAGGATTGTGCAGAATGGGAGGTTGGGGCCATGAAGGGATGTACAGAGCCCCATAGGGGTTATGGCAGGGATGGGGGCTTGTGGGAGCCTGGGGCTTCTTGAGATGACTTGACAGGTGTAGGGAGAATGAAATGAAGGCATACTGTGGTGGCAAGGCTGAAGCACTGGTAGGGATGCGGGTGGATTTGGGGAGCTGCCTCTAGATTCCTGTTTTTGTGCTCTGGGAAAATCATGTACTACTTGAATGTGCGGGTGGGGCAGGTATTCTTGACATCTCTGGATAGAAGCCAACGGTCTGGTGAGCCCTTAGTTGACCCTTGTTTGGGGGAGGGCCAAATAATATTGTTCACAGTGGTTTGGTTTTCTATCTGTTTTAGTGATTTTTTTTTATTTTTAATAAATAACTTCATGTTACTTTAAGTTTTCTTTAAAGGGATTTTTATTAGTGCGCATTTGATTGCATTCCTTCAAAAAGGATTTTCTTTTACCTCTGCCAGTAACCTAGTGGCACTAGCAACCTCAAAGCCCATTTGTATATATGAATTGTGGTCACTGGAACACACAGTTATTATGAATTCAGACCACGAACCTTCATGAGTGCAGATTTGCGGTTAGAAAACCTCAGGGAAAAAAATTCCCCCTTTTTTTCTGCTCTTGGTGGCCAATCCTGGGAGAGGTGGCAATGCTTCCTCCCACTCTTTGCTGAGCAGTTTTTTCCGTGTTCTCCTCTGAGCGTAGCACTTCAGAATTTCTAGTCCATGGTAATCCACCTATTCACCTTGCTCTCTTCTGTCCCCGGTTGGTGACCTTCTAAATGTAGACTCTGGGCCATTTACAGGGACCTGCAGACACCACCTCTGCAAATACTGGATCCAGGGCTCATTTGCCCTTCTGGATTCTTGCCTTTTTTTTCTGCTTCTTGCCTCTAAAGAAATGCCTTACTTCTACACCAGGTCAGCTATGAATTTAATATGACCTTTACACAGTATTATTTCTCTAGTGATTTTAGGTGTGCTATGCCAAACAGTGTTACTCTGAACATATAGTTTAATAGGTACCAGAAATGTAAATTCCATCTTCTTTGTTACAATAAATATTTTAGACATTAAAAAGATAAACAATGAATACTAATGATTTTTTATTCCCGTGTATTTTTCTACATTTACAATATATGCATGTATCCATAATCAATATATTAATTTGTGAACTTAAAAATAATATTCATGCTATCGTATTGTAGGAAACAATCCACAACTTTCTTTTTCACTCGATGTTATTTTTCTGTGATGTATCTCTATTTTTTCCATTCTCAGAGGGATAGCATTCCAGTGTAGGTTTCTTTCACAGCTTATCCATTCTCCTTTAATAGAATTCAATGTCTTACTAATGTAAAAAAGTGCCACATAAAATTTTTGTATGCAGCCCTTTGTGAATTTGTCCAAAAGTTTCTCTAGTATACATGCAAAACTGGAATGAGCTGTGCACACTCATCTTTTCTAAATATGGCCAACTGCTCTCTAAAGAGGTTTTCCCAATTTATGCACAAATTGTGTGTAACTCAAATTTTCTCTTTTTGTGAAGTGCTGTTTAACTTTAAAAAAAAAATTCTGTCGGATTTGGGCATGAGTATTTTGCCTTGTGACAATACTTATGTAAATTTTGGGGAAACATTTAGCAATTCACATTCCCATCATCAATACATGATAGAATTGTTTCCATGTATCCTCATGAGTAATTGATATTGTCTTTTTATGTTTCCTAACCTAGTGAGTAAAAAGTGGATTCTCAATGTTGCATTATTTTTCATGCTTTTATTATTAGAGAAGGTTATCATTCTTCTCTACTCTTTAGCCAAATAGATCTTTTCTTCCTTGTATGGACTGTTCATATATGATAGATAAAAAAATATAGTATCACTAACTCTCAAACAGTATGCAATAAGTTATTAGAAAGAGACAGCAGAAACTGTAGAAAAACGAACTAGAAATATACATAGGCTAAATAAAAAATTTAAGAATGAACCATCTTTGAATTTCTTTTTGATCATGATGCATTAATTTTTTGATACATTGATGGAGTTTTTTTTGCTTGTGACTTGTTTTTTGGTATCACTTTACTTTTTGGAGTTCTAATTGAAATCTCATAGTTCACATTTGACAATGTTGTAAGGAAATTTTTGTCAAACATAAAACTATATATTCATTGGATTTTTTTTAGTGCAGACAAGAATTCTGTACCTAAATTTGAATTTAAATCAATCTGATCTGAATAAAAACTCTCTTCACATGATATTCTGAAATAGCTGGATTTTTTGTGTGTGTGATTTTTTTTCAAATACATTTTTTCAAGAATTGCACAAAGGGATTTTTTTCAAAATGCCCACATTGGCAAAAAAGATTTATCTGTAGATTAAGTTAAAAGTGAAACCTCTCACTGTTGTTATTGGCTCTTACACATTTGCAGCTCAAAGAAACAAGCCCTTGCATATTGTTAAGTCTCTTTTGATTTAAATATAAAAATTTAAAAGGATGAATATATTGGTATATTCAACCATGCCATACATAGTCAGTATTGCGCAATATGTTTTAATATCACTGATCAGAGATTAAAGCTCACTTCTAGAGGTTAATTATAAATTTTACACCTATCCTTATAGTGTCAAATTTACCTTTTTCAGTCTTGAAGAAAATGAGTCTTCCCTCAAGGGTAGGTTGGTCAGTTTGTAGTTGTCACTATAAAGACTGCTTTTCTTTCCACATCCTGTAAAAGTGGAAGGAAAACCAAAAAGAGAAGATTAAGTATGAACTTTATTCTTCTGCATTCCCATGTGTCTTATGATAATTTTAAGACTTCTTTTTTCTAATACAGAAATTTTAATGCCTGCCATAGAATAATATGTGGGTTCATAGAGAAAATATATAAGGAGTTTAAAATCACTAAACATGTCTGAATTTCTCATTCCGGTTTATACAGTCCTACTTTCTGATGGTAAACTGGTGGGCAAGAAGGAAATAAAAACAATAAGAATCTTGAATTTCCTGAAGTAATATAAAATTTTAGAGAATAACAACTCATGGATAAGGAAGAAAATGCATTAAAAAATGCAGAATATTTTAGAAGTAATAGAAAAAAAGATTTTTTTAATGTCAGTGAAATAAAAACTGAATAGATTATAAAGAATTATCTTATTATCAGAGAGACAAAAATGGTTATATCGGGCGGGCCGCGGTGGCTCAGCGGGCAAAGTGCTTGCCTGCTATGCCGGAGGACCTCGGTTCGATTCCCGGCCCCAGCCCATGTAACAAAAACGGAGAAACAGAATACAATAAAACAAGAAAATGTTTAAAAGATGTTTCCCTTTCTTCCTTCTATCCTTCCTTCCTTCTCTCTGTCTTTCCTTTAAAAAAAAAAAAAAAAAAAAAAAAAAAAAAAAATGGTTATATCATCTTAATACATTTCCAAAGGAACTGTCTTGAGGAAAATCTTTTAAAATTAAGTGGAAAATGTATATCAAATATGTCTCAATACACTGTACTTTTACTGAAGTTAGAAATTTATTTCTACCAGAAAATGTGTTCATCTTCAGGGAAAAATTCTAGAACATCGTATTTCATGGCTTTTCTCTTCTTGGTGCCCATTTTTGTACTTTAACAATATGAATATCCTTTTTAATAAATATCACCATATAAGGGTAAGTAAGCCCTGTGTTAATTTATATAATTTTCATTAGGGGAACTACAAATATTTCTGTCATGTTTTAAAGAAAAGCTTGCTAATTTACATTATTGTAAGTAACTTATTGCTGGATATTGAGTTCCGTAATATTCCAGAAAGAGTTCTGATTAACTGAGTTGAAATGAATTTTTCAAAACAGCAGAACATGTAAATGAAAAATATTTGAAAAAATTTCTTAATGTAGAAATTTAATGCATCATAAAAATATCTATAATATTGATTTATTAAAATATAGCATTTATTGTTTATTAAATACAGAAATCTAGTATTTCCTGAAATATGGAAGAACACTGATTATTCATTTTGAAAAGAGATTTTTATATGGTTAAAAACTTTTAAATTTTCCTGAGTAAGGTTATTAAAAAATGGAACAAGCTACTTTTCATAGCCACTAACTATTTCATGAAACAAAAACATTTTAACTGTTACAAAAAATAGAACAATCTCATACTGAAGGAAAACTTTGAGGTGGAGAAATTTTGCTCTATTAAACACTCACTCTTTTGGCATTTTTCTCATTTTCAGACCAGTCAGAGCTTTGTCAAGAACTGACTCCAGGCCATAGGTTGGGATTTAGCTCCCAAGTTTAAACAGCATGTGTGGTTTCCATGCTGTTCTAATCCATTCCCCTGCTAGTGGGCCCAACCAAGGCATGTATACTTGTGAGTCTCTGAGTAAAGTCTCCGCCACTGTCTTGACTGCTAAGGCTCCCCATCAAGGGCCTTGTCTCAAGTTGTGTCGAAACTACTGGAATTGTCTTTCATGACTAAGAACACCATGGGCACCCCTCTAAAGACACAGAGCTGTTTTGCTGCTGGGGTTTCTGCAGAGGGTGGCTGTACCTGCCCGGGAAGCTAGACTCTTCCTGTGGAAAACCCTGATGGACTAGCGATGTGACGGGTTCCACTCAATTTCTGTAACTTACTAAACTCTTTCAGAGAATCAACACCCTCCCCCAACTTTGTGTTATACCCCAAAATGTTGTTCCCAAAGTACTTCTGCCCTGAATTTTCAATGCCTAATGTGTGTGCATGTGTGTAAATGTAACATTCAGAGCTTTATTTGCAGAACCTCTTTGAGTGGGACTCAGATAAAAATTCTTAGATTCTAGGCAAGAAGAAAACTGTGAATAATAAAGATAATGTATACTCTGACAACCCGGCCATTGCTGATTTTATGAAACAATGGTTTCATGCTTTCTATTATGGATCTTGTTAAACCAAGTTCTTTTTCCAGGTTCTGCCTCAATTGACCTCTTGGCACAATCACCTCACTATTTCTCTAGGCATACTTGCAGGTATTTATGGATGCTGGGGGCCCTGACTCATGAGGTATTTTGAGGCAGTTCCCCCAAACAAGTTTGTACACCCGCCTCTATGTATCATTGCCAATAAATCATTGAACTGCTTCATAATAGAAATGCATGATTGCGAACCTTAGGATTTTCCAGTGGAAACACTAAATGTATCTGGGCATTTTCAACACTAATCCAACATAAAGGAGTATTGTATGAATTAGAAAGCTCATTGCAGGGTTGTGTGGTTGTTTAAATAAGACTTTATATTTTGGGGGGAAAAAAGATAGTTTCTCTATAGAAAAGAGGCAGTATAGTTACAGGTTTAAGAGCAGGGGTGTTATAGTGAGAGTATCTCTAGAGCTGGGTTGAAATCCAGAGCTATCATTTACTTGTGTAAACATTTAGCAAGTTATATAGTCTTTAGTTTCTTATCTGCAAAATGGAAATAAATTAGTTTTTTCTCACAGATCTGTTAGGAGGACTAAATGCCTTAGTTTGGAGAAAGGACTAAGGCAAAAATAACTCACAGCATGCTCTGTGTGAAAATTACCATTTTCATTCTTGGTTTGCATGGAGCTGTCCAGCAAAACTGTGGCTGAAATTAGAGAGCAGGATCTGCTACATCGTTTTCACTTCTGGGTTTGTTTGTTTGTTGATGAGAGGATAAATAAACAGAATTCCAATTTCAGGATAAATATCATTTTGCATTTATCCCTCTGTTATAAATATCATTTTGCATTTATCCCCCTGTTATAAATATCCTAATACATTCTGACTCCTTTTTCCTTAAAAATTCCCTCTTCATCAAGTGAACACTTTTTCTTACATAATCGTCTATATGGATGTGCTAAGATATTAGAGGATAGGAATATATCATTATATTATCTAGAATTTTTCATGTTTCAAAGATAGGTTGATTTGACCTAATGCAACCTTGAATTAAGTTCTGGCAATAAATATGGTATTTCAAAGTTTCACTGGGCTTGAAAATTTTAATAGAAACTTGAGGTTGTCCAGAGATATGGGAAAGAATTGATTATCAGGGAAAGTACTTATTATTTTCTAGTTCAAATTTGGCTCTATAAAGATGTCAGGAGGTTAGTTGGTCTTGGAACACTCTTTACATGTGTAAAGTTTTTTTAAAATAACATAATGTACTATAACCACCTTTACCTTCTTCAAAGTCATCAAGAATTGGTGAAAGACACTGCCACATTTCTTTAGGATGCACACATGTTTTAGAGTTTCAGTGCTTCAGTACATCAATATATCCATAGCAAAGGCCAAAATAGGTCCATTTCTTATTAATCAGTCCTCCTTCATAATCCTCATATATTCAGTCTTACGACCTGATTCAGTTGTGTTATATTTGTCTCTTCCTACCCCATCAGGTCAGAGTGCAAGCCACGAGGAGACAGATTTCTACTTATGTCTGATTTATTCAGAAATCTCAGCTTATTTGAGCTCCTATAAAGACCCATATATGCACTTTTCTGCTTTTACACTTATATTTTGAGATATAGAACTATTTTTAATATTTTTTTTTTTTTTTTTTTTTTTTTTTAAAGAGAGAGGAAAGAAGGGAAGGAAAGACAGAGAAGGAAGGAAGGATGGAAGAAAGGGAAACATTTTTAAACATTTTCTTGTTTTTATTATATTTTGTTTGTTTGTTTGTTTTTTACATGGGCTGGGGCCGGGAATCGAACCGGGGTCCTCCGGCACGGCAGGCAAGCACTCTTGCCCGCTGAGCCACCGCGGCCCGCCCTATTTTTAATATTTTGTATTGAAGTGTTATTTGTCTATGCTTAGTATTCACTGCATTCATGTTGATCTGCTATCAATAAAATGATCTTTCTCAACAATATTCTATTTTACTTATTCAATGGCTCCATCACAAGCTGAAAAAGTTTGAATGCCCTCTCAGGCTGCCTAAAAACCTTTATTCTACCATTTTGCTAAATTATACTCTAGGAGATGAAGAAAGAAACATATTTTGACCAAAAATCCAACTAGAAATCCGATACTCCTTATTTTACGTTCCAACCACAAGGGAAAATGATTGATTGCATTTCTTACATTATGGCTAAAACTTTCTTTTGTATAAAATCCCTTGATAGGATACCAGTTCAAGCATCAAAGTTTGGATAATTGAGAATTGATAGTAACTGGGAATTGAAGATTTCCTGTGAGATTCTTTGTTTCTCCAATTCATAAACGGCCAACCTTAAATCAAAAAAGTTTTATCTTTCCTACTTCAACAATTCTACTTCTCTCAGCAACTATGGGAGAAAAATATAAGAAAATTGTTTTGGAATCACAAAAAGATGGTTGCTACAGAGAAAGGATTACCATTTTACAGTGTGGCATTTCCATCCTCCCATTAATATAAGGAAATGTCTACGCTCCCACTCATGGAATTTTACAACAGGGAGATCAGTGGTTCTGTTCTTCTCCCTGCACTATTCAGTGACTTCCAGAAGAACCTTTCTACCTTCTGAATTTTGAGCCATTTGGTGTCTCCTTTTGCAAAGTGAGCAGGGTAGAAGTTCTGTAGATGCTAAATGGGGATTAATGAGACCTAAGTAATAAAATAACCCCAAGTCTAAAGATGAAAGTCTTCTTATGAGAGCTAACAATTATCTTTTCTAAAGAAAGATACCCATCTTTTGAAAGGCTCCACATATATCAACTGATTCAGATATATCTAAATTGGAGAGGTCATCTGAGGATGAAGGGTTTTCGTTTTTTAATTTCCTTGATGGTGAGGAAAGAAATGAAATTTTTCAGTCTTTTAAGTATATAACCATTTATCTCAGTAAAAATTAAATGGTTCCCATTGGAAGTAAATGGAAGAGTAAGATTTTTATCGCAACAATTTTAAAACAAGATGGGATATTTTTGTCAGGGAAAGCAGCAAAGAGGTCTTAAACCCCTTCTTCGTGAAGAATTTTGAAGTTGCTTTCTTTTCTATTGGCATTTTAGTGAGCAGTTTCTCTTAGCTATAAACTGGAGGTCACAATTTGTTTTGAATTTAAACGGGAAAGAGGATAACAAATATTGCCTAGGGCTTTATGGGATGCTTATTCTATCTGAATTAGATTAGGCAGTCAGAAATTATTGCAAATCCTTTATTATTTTCTCTTTAAACCCTAAAAATCAAAAGCAATGTACATAAAATAAATTTCAAAAGTTAACATTATACCACAAGGGCTTGTGTATAGCTTTTCCTACATTAGTCAGTTTATATGGAGAATAAACCATATAAAACCTCCCCTATTAAACCTCAATTTTTAAATATCACCCACCCTTTCCCTTGACATAGGTTTTCATTTCTAGTGCAGGGTGGGCTGGGGTTGTATACTGTTGGTGTTAGTAGAGACAAAAAGTTTTATTTTTTTTTCCTTTTCATTGGAAAAATTCATGTTAATTATTCCTCTGCACCTGCTTAATGGGGCTGAAGTAATTCAATTGTCATATTGTTGTAGATTGTTGCTTTGTGTAATGTATCACCCCTGCTGTTCCATTAAAAAAAATTCCATACTCTTCCATTATTCAGGGAGGCTTAATGATTATTTCAGCATTTGTACATGCAGCACTGTTATTTTGATTTTAATTGACTTCACTTTTTTAATTAAGCACATTGGTTTTAACACTGTTGTTGACAAGCTTGGTTTTGTCATTATCAGTATTTGCTTCCATTTACATCTCAAACCTATTGACATTTTATTTAGATTCATTATAAACAATAACAGCAATATGTACATTGAAATTTATCATCTGCTATAACATCCATTTAGTCGCATTTTATTTATATCTAATGGTCTGCACAAAATTTTAAAAGACCAGATATTTCTGTTTAAAGTATCTTTTAAAATTAGTTTGAATCTTTAGTTTGAAGACCTTTAGTGGAAATTTGACTATTTTAGAATGTGTAATAATCTTTCAATGACTAGAACACAGGTTTTACCCCATCAGTTACATATAGTTAGACATAAGAAGCTCACATGGTGTTATAATGTTTGCGTTTAGTAAGACACATAAAAAACATGGCTTGTCCATATTTGAAGAATTAGCCATTCAAAGCAGCCTTTTCTTACAGGAAAACTGCTTCTTTCCTTTAAATTGTTTAAACATTTATATACTATAGGAATTATTAACAATAAATACTTTAAAAATATTTATTGGTCATAGACATCATTTCTTCTAAAGCATGCATAGCACAGTGCCTTAAAGGAAGACAAAAATAATGCAACACCTTCATGAAATGAATTAAAATGTCTCCTTTTGAAAGCTATCTCAGTCATTTATCACAACACAAGACGATGAGAAACGGACCACAGAAAAAATAATTCAAGCTTTATCTAGCTGAGATGCTAGGCATTGCTGAAATGAAAGGAAGAACTAGAGCTAAAAATAATGGCAAATTTTAAGGTAGGTTTAAATGTTAAAAAAAATTAAATGATAACTTTTTCCACATTCATCCTAATTCTCTGAACACTGGTCTGGCACAAATCTGCTTGCAAAACCTTATAAATGGTCTAGCCATACCTTATAATGGAGAGGGCTGAAATGGGAACTCTTATTTCCCATTTGCCATTTCCTTTGCCATTTTTATTTTGTTAATGGACGAATGAATGAGTGAATGGGCGGGTGGATGAATAGGGCACATGGGACTGGAGTGCCATTTGGTCATCTGAGGGACGGAGGACAAAGATTTAAAAGTAGGCCCTTCTGTCCTTGTTTGGGAGGCCTTGTTGCCACAGCGCTGACTGTTGCTGAGCCTGCTGCCTAGGATTTATGTGCAACCTCTCCTGATGCTTCGGTGTGCCTGACCCAGCTCTATTAGCATAACTCCCATTCCAGTGACAGCACGGATAAAAGATGACTGGTGTGACCTCAGAAAGTGCCAAGATAGTACTGCTGTAATGAGCCTCAAATCCACTGTTTTATGCATTGCCATACATTAGCAATCTTCATAAAAGATTAGACAGCATTATAACATGGGTTTCTTTGATGTCTCTAACTCACTGACTTCACTTTTTCACTCATTGTTGCTCCTTTGAGGATCACCAAGAATCAAAATAGTTTTTGGTCATTGTGGCAGTCCTTTGTTGTGAGATTAAAACAAAACAAGACAATTAAGAATTTTTTTTTTTTTTTTGCTTTCAGAATCTTCTCAATTTCAGAAAATAATTCATCTTCTACTCGGCATTAGTTTCTGTTCAACAGAACCACCACTGCTCATAGGAATTACTGCAGGTCCTTGGACTTGAATGCTCTGTTTGAATCTTCAGAATTCGGCACTACCACTTCTCTTTTCTTTGCTCTCTCCATTTTTCTGATTGTGAAAATCAGAAAATAGATTATGTGAAAAATCTAAACTCCAACCTTATTACTGGAGGCCCCTTGATACCAGCCCTATATTGCATTTTCACCTTGAGATATTTTAAAGGACCTGATTATCCTGCTGAGAGCTGAAAAGACCAATGAAAAGAATTGTGAATGTGATCCAGGAATCCTCTCCTGGAGCTTCTTGATCAAAAACAACACCAGTCAGTTAAAGCACTCATTACCCTTCTCCTTAGCTGTGTAAATAGACAGAAAGGAAAAGAGGGTTGAAGACATAACAATCACATGCCAAAAGCAATATCACACCTTGCCAACAGCATCCTTTATTATATTTTTCTTAAAAAAATGAAAGCACAACCAGAGAAACAACAAGAGGAAAGTGGTATGCTTTTTTTTTTTTTTCGCATGGGCAGGCACCGGGAAATGAACCTGGGTCTCCAGCATAGCTGGCGAGAACTCTGCTTGCTAAGCCACCGTGGCCTGCCCAAAAGTGGCATGCTTTTTACTTTCTTTACATGGCAAATCACAGGTGCTATTGTAAAGTTAGTCTTTGCTTTCTTGTAAGGTCTTTTACTAAGATGATCTAGAAATGTGCCAGATATCATGTTAATACCTGACACCCTGCACATTACTGGGCCTTATAGGCAGATTAACAAGAATTTAAAAACAAGCAATTTTTTAGACGCCTTACCACTTCAATCTTGGATTTGTTGTTTGATATATTGGTTGCATCATTCTGCAGTGGAAGGGTGATGGTGGGGCAGTAAAAAGGATACGGTTTTTTTCCAATATCCAGCATGTTGTCTTGATCACACCATGTCCTGTTGAGGCATTGTGTATCTAACATAACAGAAAGTGACCTGTATAACTTGACATGATGTTATGCAACTAGGCATATCATAGATGTGAAACTTCATAACAAACATGTGAAATGGTAGTTTTGGTATATCAAGATGTAAAGTTAATTAGACCATTCATCGGAGCTTTGTCTTGGAAGAAAACAACCACTCTCCTATCCACAGCCTCTTTAGGATACTAGGATAATGAGAAAACCAGGGAGTATGCTGGTATCTGCTGAAGACTCATGGGTGATTTTTTTTTTTTTTTTGAAGAAAATTCTAACAATGCTATTTCATTTGGAGCCTTTCAATCTGATAGTGACTCCAACAAAAAATGAACTAATACAGTTTCAAGTACAGAAAAAAGGTTGGAGGAAAATGCAGATTTCCCAAAGCACAGATAAGGTGGCATTTGATGCCAAAAAAAGAGTAGTAGAAAAGAGCTAAGATTCTGCAACACACCGTATGATGTGGATTATTACAGCATGAAAAGAGGGATACTTGATGAGGACTAAATAGATACGAACGTAGCCTTGCAAAGCTCAACCTCGAAATTGCCAGGAAAAAGAAAATGTCACTGGCTGCTCAAAAATGTGAAGCAGATGTCAGATGCAAGCAGCTGTGGTCTGGGAAATTCAACAAAATTCCAATATTCAAATTGCTTCTCTGGATAAAAACTGCTTGATAGCACAGTTTCAGATTTGATCTGGACTGCCAGTGAACCATCTGCGTAAAATGAAAGTAATCTGCTGACACTGTCGATACAGGTAGGCATCAGCGTCACGTGGTCGGAAAGGAGGATGCTGCTAAGATATTTTTTGGCGAGCTTGTCAGGAAAGTATTATAGCAATTAACTCCAGTTGTTAGAATAGTGAGCACCAGGATAGAGAACAAATGAGTATTTGCCTTATTGTTTAAGGCCTATTTGCAAAAACCCTTCACCTTCTCATTTGACTCATAGTGGAGTATTCTGGTCAGGGATTGAGATTGGGTAGAATATTGGGGAAATTATATAAAGTAGCAAGAAGAAGTGGGTGATAAATTTGTTAGATCCAAAATGTATAGTGTATTACCAAGCGCATTATAAGGCAAATTGTGAGCTTTAAAAATTCAGTATCAGGCAAAGGAAAAACTCCCTGGAGAGTCAGAGAATATACTTCATATTTTCTCCAACTACGTGTTGGATAAAAGAAACATATGTTGATGCTGAAATGCTGCTCACAAATAGGTTAGCTTGTGGCAGAAATCTTTCATAATTCAGCATACATCAGCCTGGGCAGTAGCTGAGAATAAGAGCAAGTAATCAAAAGTGACCCACACAATGACACCAGAGTTTCCAGATGGTATAGAAAAAAGTCCATGATTTATGATTGCCGGTGCAGTAAATAAATCTAAAACAATAGGCGTGGATGGGGAAGCAGTCACAGCTGACCAAAAGAGCAGTTGTAATGCAACCCACAGAAAGCTTGGTGCCAGAAGTAATTGACATAGTCGTCAAATCAATTTCCTAGGGTGCAGACACTCAAGCACTCAATCTGATTCTGTATGCGGTGCAACATTTGGATTATACAGCTGCCTCTAATTCAGATCCCCTTAGCTCGATATGAATCCAATTCGAGAACTGTCTGGAAGTGAACAGAAATTATTTAGGCTTCCTTTCTGCAGATTTACTGTTTTTTTTAGTCAAAATACTCTCGTTTCATATTAATTATTTGACATTTATTTGATATTTGTTCTCATCCTGTATCACCCAACTGAATGACACCCATGAAATTCAGTCTTTCCTCTTAGGGCACCAGGGGAAGAATATTCCAGGACAGGAAAGGCTGATGGTCTGTATACTCTGTACATTGACCATGGAATCAGCTACTCGATTGCAAATGTATCATACTCCTGAGGAGGAGGCTTATTAATTGGTTGATCTCCATTTCAACTCAATACATTTATTCAAAGATAAGATTAAATAATCTTTGCTGTAAATAATTACATGGCCATTCCTTCATTCCTCCAATGTTTATAGAGTGTCTGCAGCACACCAGATACTTGACTAAGCACTGGGGTATCGAGATAAGGGACAAAGGCTCTGCCTTCAAAGCACACGCAGCTTAGTGAACTGATGAGAAAGGGAAAGAATTGCATGAGAAGAATTACAAAGAAGAATACAGAGGGTAGAGGGAAGGTACGGAGGGAGCCTTAATACAGTGTCAGTTGGCTTCTCCGTTGTGGGACTCCTGTGGTACTGTGTCCAGCTGAAGGTGGGGTGGGGTTGGAAGAGCTGTAGGGAAAGGATTTTGGAGATGCCAACAGCTAAATTGAGATTTGAAGGATGAGGAAAACCCTGCCAGGCTGAGAGTGGATTGATAATACTCCAGGCAGGAAGATTAGAGAAAGCAGGTCCAAGGCCAGAGAGAGCGTGGCACTTTTAGATAATCACATATTCTTGAGTGCAGCTGAAATGATGAGGTTTGAGAGTGCAAAGAATGGTAAGTGCTAAGGAGAAAAGAAAAGATGAGCACCAATCAGATGACAAGGCAATGGGGTGGGAAGGACTTTGGATTACACAGAACCCTTTCACTCACCATCCATCTTTCAATGCTCACAACAGGTTATGAGAATATTACTAACCCTATTTGAAAATCAGCAAGGCTCAAGGCTGAGAGAGATTTGGTGATTTACCAAACTCAGAAAATGGGAACTAGGCCCAGGTCTGTCTCCATCAAAGATCATATTCTTAACACAGCCTCATTTGGCTTCTCAGTTGAAGGGTCCCTGTGGTATTGTGTCCAGGTGCTTATGATAATTTTCAAATTTTGGAAACAGAAAGGGAGGTTGATGGGGCTAATGGTAAGATGTTGGGCTACTAGCAGAATGCAAGAAGGCAAAGCAGAGAGAGTAAGATAAATAGAATGTAGAAGAAAAAGGGAAAGGAGGGAAACAATGTACATTAATTTCAAAACACTGCAATGATAAAATAAGCTGGCCAGTGCCCTCTGGGGTATTTGGAAAAAAGGGGAATTCCTCAGGGGCTACAGAGGCAGCAGAGTCTCTGTTGCTGGAAAAGATCTTTGTGAGAGCAGATTAGAAGAAGATAAATCGCATCATTAACAAACTATTTGTTTGCTATTAATTTAATATTCTATCTTTAGAAATAAGGAAGAAGAAGGGGTCAGGAAAAAGAGATTGCAAGGTGATTATGGGTGCAAACTGGCTGCACTGTAATCAAGTGCAGAGATGGAAACAATGAACCAGGATATGACAAAAGCTAGTAGCAGTAAAGAGGCACGCAGTGAGACAAAGGGATGTGGCAGCATTTGGGATCCAGAAAGAATTCGAAGAAGAAAATGAAAAAAATCACAGAAAGAAAATAGTATAGTTCACAAAAGCAAAAGGATAAAAACTTTTATATTGAGAAGAAATACAGAATGAATGACAGTTAAAGAATTAAACCTGGATTATTTAGTTTTTAATAAAATGAATTGTATATATATATGTATATGTATAGAGATACATATATAAAGCAATACCACCAATTATAGAAAAAATAAAGAATTGTGAAAAGTAGAAAAAAGAAAAAAATTTACTTCTCTTTCACTAACTACAAACTAACCACAACTAATAGTTTACTGTACTTCCTTCCAGCCATTTTTTCCAAACACTCTTATATAATTCTGAACCTAATGTGTGCATTTTATTTTCTATCTTTTTTCTTCTAATATTGCAGAAAGAATATTTCTGATACTGTACAAGCTATCTTTATACATATTTTTTTCTGGGCATAGCATGCTGGAATTGGAAAATAGCTTGCTGTTACTTATCTTTGGAAATGAATCTATTAGTTAATGGGTAATTTCCATATGTATGAGATTGCTTGTTTGTTGTATTTTAAGATTTTTATGGCCACAGAAACATTTTAAATGTAAGTACTATTACAAAGTTGAATGAACAAATGAAATGAATGTGAGTAAGTCTTTCTGTTTTGTGCCTTCAGTGTTTTCTGTTTTGTACAGTAATTCCAATAATCAAGGGCATCTATTTCCGTACCCTCTTCGATTTTATGAAGACAATTCACAGGCGGTTTGGAATACATGATCCATGTCATGTAAACACCTGATTTAGCCTTGACATCAAGCCAACTGAAAGATGATGTAGACGTACCATGGGAGAATGCATGGACCTCAATTTATTAATGTGGAAATGTAAGAATACCTAAGGCAGATGGAGTCGAAAGTACTTAATCCACTATCCTCTCTGGTAAAATACCTACGGGTCACCAAAGCTCCTTGGCATATCTCAGTAGCTATCAAGTCAAATCTACTAACACTCGTGTAATACTGGAATCTGTAAATCTGTGATAGATGCTCTTGATCAAATTAATTTTCTTTATTCTAAAACAAGTTTAACTAATTTATTAGGATTATGATAAACTATTAGTCAAAATTAAATATTCTCTTGCAGTCTTTTTATCAGTTAAATTATTATTTCAAATTTAAGTTTCAGTGCAACATATCAGGTTCTTTTATCTAGTATAAATAATTTACTAGAGGGAAAAATGTCAACACTAGCATTCTTTAAAAGTGTAGATGAAATGATCTTGTGAGATCCCCTCAAAGTGGGATAATAATCCTTTCTCAGTGTTTGCATTGAAATACACTACGAATAATAAGTCAATTCAAATGGCAATGGTATACACATTCAGGGAAACAACTGATAGAAAAGAAATGTGAAACTGTTTAGACTATTTTCCTTCACTAGATTCAAGTTTCCAGATGAAGGGATTCATTTGAATAGAAAATGCTTTTAGAATGTGCCTGCTACGAAGTAAAAATCCATTGACCCCAAATGACCACTGCATTAGTTCATTTAACGAAATTGTGCTTATGACATGTCAACCAGTGGATAAGCAAAAGTGAGGAACAACAACATAAAAATACCACAGTCTTTGCCCTCAGAGAGCTTTGATATGCTACATAAAATCTTGCAGGATGCCAAAAATAGTCAAATTCTTTATATCATATACAAAGAAAGCACATGAGCCACAACATTTTGACACATGTATGCATGCATCGTGGCTGTATTTGTCGTAAATAGAGGGAGGCCAGCCAACATTTGGTGTTTTGTAGAAGAATGATAATAAGCACACAGGAACCCTAAACCTGAAAGCATTCCTGCTTCGCAAATTGCACATTTAATTGCCTTAGTTACATTTTTTTGGGAATCGGAAAATACTGAAAAAATCTTTGAAGAAAGGATTTCTCTTTGACTTCTGGCATTTCTTATATTTTGGACTCCCCTCCTTTTTCTCATTTTCTGATAATTGAGCCAATCCCCCCAAAAAACCCATTCTTAAACTAAAGAAATACATAAGATGTTTGAAAAAATTATTTTATTAATTTTAATTTCTACTGTCTCTTTCTCTCAAAAGAATATCTTAAATTCTAAAGCCCTAGGAGCAATGAAACATCTTTGATGCAAATGAGAGTAATCTAATAATTAACCCCACATTTTTTCCGCCTTAAATGTTAAAGCAAAATGAATTAGTGCTAATAATGAAGGACATTTCAGACCTAATGGCCTTACTGTATTAAGTTATTTTCCTTTCTTACTCAAGAAATGAAAGATTATGATCTCCCCAATTTATGTTTTATTTTTCAGGGTCTTTTGTGTTGCAAGAAATGTCTCTAAATCATTTTTACACGAGTGATGATGCAATGGTATTTCTTAAAAAGCTCAGGCCACGAAATAAGTTTTTGGCACTGCTTTCTGTCCAGTGGACATACTACATGCTGTTACATGAGGTAGAGGACTGGCCTCTAACCACCACTGCCAGCAACTGGCTTCTGAGAGCCATGTTCACCATGGGGCAGTTATTAAATGCTTTCTACCGAGGCAGCCACTGGGTCTTAGCTGTTGAATCAGTTCACAATGCTCCAATTGTTAATAGAATATGCCATAAAAGAAGAATGTGAAGAATCAATTGCTTCCTCTGTCTTACTCTTTGTGCTTAGGGGCTATTGCAATTTCATTAAAGGTGAAATTGCTTCAATTGTACAATGGTATTTAAGGAAGCACGACATTTGTCTTTCTTGTGGGACAAACAGGCACGTTATCAGTAGGTACTTCAAAAAAATAAACACATGATCATGAAATTAACATATCATCTAGAAAAAAATGTTTCCATTGAAAAAAATAATAAACCAAGTGATGACCAGTGAAAATGCTTATATACATGTATGCATACGACTTGATTTCTTTGAAATGAATGTCCTACCATATGTTTCCGTACTGTCCAGGGAACGAGAGGCTACCTACACACTGAGACTAAAAGAAACTAAGCAATTGCTAAAATGTCCATTAAAGCTGAAAGCATTAACACTTTCCAAGATTTATGGTTTGATCTTATAAATTTTTGCTGAGTGTCTACACACAGAAGGCATCGCAAAAACTACGCAAGGCATCACGGTAACTCTGGGTAAGATGGCGATGACAATGGTAAAATTAGGAAGACTGCAGTTTATTGAGAGGCAGGTACACCTTATTTACTTCTTTATAGAGACAGTGGCTCCCTGTGGAAAAGCAGTTGGTTTGTTTGCTGTCTAGCATTGTAAGAGTAGTGCCTTCCTCTTGGGACAGAAGTTGGGAAGGTTGGCTTGATAAAAGATTTGGGTTTCCTATGCTCAGATTTCCTGAGCCATGATGCAAACCCACTGCAGGAGCAGCATCTACCTATCAGCCCTGTGGGATGTGGGGAAAGCAGAATCAAACAGAAGCACGCTCTGTGGCTGTGCCATGAGTAAAACAGTCCTTTGCATCTTTTGTCATCATCCGTGAAACTGGCAGGGAAACTTGTTAGCCTGTGCATAAGGTAAGATCTCAGATCCTCTACAGGATTTGACACTTCCATATGCAAATTTTTGTTTGTTTTATAATTCCTCACTCTCCAAGCAAATACTGTTTACTTGTATGATCCTGGTATTTTGGATTGGCTCCTTTTCCTCTTCTTCCTTTTCACTCTTTTTCTTCTGATTCAGATGCATTCTCATCTGATTGATAGCATTTTCAGGTACCATCCTTTTCTCCTCCCTAAACTAAGATCCTTAGTTTAGCAATTACGGTCTTTGCTGACAACATTAGTTCAATGTGTGTTTTGGATGTATATTCCCTCTGTGCTCTACCAATTTTGGAGAATTCAGCTGCGTTGGGCTGCTTTTCCCATGCCCCCTATTCATTCTTGGCAGTGCTCCAGCCAAAGCTTCATGTGGTCTAGACTGGAAGAGAAAACTCTATCTTTGGGTGGGATTGCAATACTTCAAACAGGTATTGCATTGCCTCTAGGTCTTCCATGTGCGTATCATGCCATGAGAGTTACCTTCTAAAATGTTAATATTTAATGATCAAGAGGAACCAAAGGTTTGGTAGAATATAAATATATGGGGCCAGATATTAGGAGGAAAGTGACCTGTGATCCAAAATCCCTGTATAGGTTGCACAGGTGACCACGAGAGCCACAAATTCAAGCAACCTTAAGCAATTTCCTCCTCTAAAGGATCTCAGACTCCATGTAAGTAGATTTGGCATGTAAAAGCATTATTCTGGGACTCCTTAAAACTGACTAAGTAAGTACAAACCATGAACATCAGCAGAAATTGTGGAGAAGTTTCAAACATCATTCTTCTCAGTGTGGCATTATGTTAAATTAAGTCAATATGAGAAATCCCTGTGGAGAATAAGTGAGAGAAAGGATATAATTTTATTCTTCCCAACAATTTCTCTTCACCAGGAAAATAAGGCTCAACTTGGCCATAACTCTAAATAAAATCAAGGCGATAGTAATTAGAACAGTCCATGAAGTAATTTTAGGTACTCAGGCAACTCTTTTAGTTTACTTGCTGGCTGTATTCTGAAGAGACTCTGTTGGGTTTCCCACAGGCAGGCTCTGTGGGCTCTTATTCTTTTGGAGTTTATTGATGCAGGAAGACATAAAACAAGGTCAAGGTTTCTACTACAAGGGGAAGGAAGAGCCACATCAAGACCTTTCTCATATCTTCTCCTTATAGTCTGTGCTCTGAGACTTGAGTAAACAGTCCTTAATATGAGGTTGTTTGAGTACTCAATATCCAATGAATATCCAGTGAGCAATATTTCATTCATTAATCCATTCTAGCGCAAAATAGCATTGCCTTGATAAGTTCCAAGATGGGAAGAGAATGAATTTTTAAAAAATAAACAACAGAATAATAATTTTCTTAATATTTCCAAATCTCAGATTACTCCAGGTCCTATATGAATTTGTCTTCTTCTTGTGCAGTACAGGGAGCTTCCAGGATGAGGTTGTTGATTCTAGTATAAAAACAGAGTTCTGATCAGGCTGAATGACTGAAGGGTTCCCTCTCAATTTAGACTGGGGATTCAGAGACCTTAACCCACAGAATGGAGAACACCCTTCTAAATTAGATGTACTAGCATTGGAGCTGATCCTGAATAATTTCACATCTATAATTTCCCCTTTTAAAAGTGACAGTTATAATCAAGGTCATGACATTTCTTCCGAATGACACACCATTGATTCCTCGCTTTGGTTTCGTTTTGAAAATGCAGAACAGCCATCTGAGGGCTAAATATCAATAGCATGAAAAATGGAGAGATGTCAGGAAGCACCATTTGCAGCGAACCATGCGCCTGCTCTAAGAGCTGGTTATACAGCTCAACAAACACATGGCGTGCGCTTGTCTAGAAGAAGATGGACTGCAAATAAATTATTAAGCTTCTCCTACTGGCGGAGGAGACATTTTCACAAAGGCTGCAATGCGTGTCATCACATACAGCAAAAGGATAAACAGGCATGGACCAACTTGAGTAAAATTGATAGTGACTTGTACATCCTTATTCATAGCCACCACTTCCCAGATATAAAAAAAGCTTCCAACAGCAATTTCTACAATAATCCTATAGAATCCTTAACAGACTCTAAAATCATTCCACTCCCGCCCCCCAAAGAAACCCACTGATTTAGTCTGGAGTTTTAATTTGTTAGATCAGACATTTGCTGAATAGCCAACCCAGGATGTATTTTAAGGGAGACACGTGAGCTACACCATATAATTCAGTAGAAGGTTAAAGATGAAAACATATTTTCTAATTATTACATGCTAAGAACATCTGAATCACTCTTTTCATTCTTATGAGCAACTCTGTTCTCCTTCAGTCATAAATGTCTATTTGCCTTGGACCCTGTTAACAAAAGGAAAATATTTGAGGCTGTAGGTTACTAACACCTTTGATTTAGGATAAAACAAACAAACAAAAAAAACTAGAGAGGCTAGTGTAGAAATGAGACCCCAGAAAGCATTTTTTTTCTATTAGAAAAAGATGGAAAAGTATTATCTGTCAAGAGGTTGTGAAGATATAGGCCCAGGCGACCTAAAAAACACTGTACTTGTATGAAAAATGTGGCAGGGATTGTGAGTGGTAAAAGATAAAGAAAAAAAAGCATTGGGAGGCAGTCAGTTGTCCTTCATGGCAGGGAAAGCCATGAAGTGTTGTTTCGATAGCCCAAGCCTCAACTCAAAGCAAGACCTTTGGGCTGCATTTATGTACCACCCTATACATTCACTTTTCTGTAAGGGAGCTGTGCGGTGATAGAATATTTTTTGTAGAATATCTCACCAATAGTGTTACCGAACAACTCTTACCTGAATCTAAATGTGCTTAAGGGACGTACAAGGTTTTATTTTATTTTTTGCCACAGGATAAAGACCTGCGTCTGATTTGGACATTATAATCATACAAAGCAATGGATTCTCTTGAATTTAGCATCTCAAAGGATAAGGTGAGTTGTATTCTCTACACCCTTGAATTTATCTCTAGAAATACTAGGATGAAATCCAAACTCTTTGCGACGTTTTCAACATGATCTCACCACTGCTACTCACCAATAGAGATGTTAAATGACAGGAAATTATACCTAGAGTACTTTCTACCTTCATTAGCACCTGATTTTGTAGTTTCTTTGAGGAGAATCAGAAAGTGTATTAAATCATAGTATCTTATCAGGGGAGACAAACCTGAATAGCCAGAGAGGCTCATTTCCTCTGTGCTCAGTAGCTCTGCCCAAAGAGGTCTTGGTAGATGTGACTTAGCTCAATGGAATAACTGCTGATAGTAGAAGCTGAGTTCTGGAACATTCCATTTCTAAGGGCCAGGAAGTTCCCACTCTGGTCCCTGCCCCTCTGGGATATGGGCTCTTTTCCTGGAACCCTGTCCAAAGGGCAATAATGCAATCTAGAGGAACTTGGGTGTTTTCCTGTCTCTGCTAATACATTTTTCTCCCTAAACTCTACCTTATACTCATACCTTTCGGTATTGGTGGTGAGTATGGGGCTAGCCCCTTTGACACAGCAAATATAGGACAAAATTTGCAAAAACTAGAATGAATGATGTCTGACCTCCCCTTCCTTGGAAGTTGGTTGGTTGCTATCTTACAGAGTCAAACCTGCTCTTAGATCCAACTTCACTGTTACCTCTTTTGTGAAAGTGTCCTGGGAATCTGATTTCTGTGGGGTCTGCTTTGTTACAAATACCTGGTGTGTGTGTGTGTGTGTGTGTGTGTGTGTGTGTGTGTGTATGTGCATACACACATGTGGCTTTTTCTTATTTTAGTGAACAAATACTAATAAAGCACTTTTTTTGCCAGATGCTCTTCTAATTGCTTTGCAGGTATTAATTAGGTCAGTCCTCATAGCACCCTATAGGATAGGATGTACTATTATTCCCAGTCTGAAGGGGAGGAACATGGGCACACAGAGTCTAAAGAAGCAGCAGAGCTCATATTTGATCCCAGGACCCAAGGTATGCTATTTCTGCCATGAGTTTTGTATTTCTATTTTGCACTTTTCTGTTATAAAAATAATTGCCTTAGCAAGATTTTTGAAGCCCTGGGAAAATGTTTGATCCCAACTTTCATGTATTTTGTGGCAAGGTTTTTTCTGATAAGTGTTTTTTGTTTCTCATTTGTTTCTCCTTCTTGGCCTTCTGGTGTGTGTGTGTGTGTGTGTGTGTGTGTGTGTGTATGCGTGCGTGCGTGTGTGTGTGTGTGTGAGAGAGAGAGAAAGAGATTTTAAAATTTATTCATTTCCGATTACTATTCATTTTGTGGGATATATTTTCCTCCTGACCAGCTATTTCTAGGCTACTTGTGTCAGAGAAGGTGAGGACCATACTTCAGATTAGCTGGGATTTTCCTTATGACACAGAATGAGGGTGTAAATGATTATTTTTATCCTTTACTCTCCTTAGCCCCAAATTTGGCATTTATTGTGCTGCCCACAGTGCAAAGATCCCCCTGTCCTGCCTCATGGACAGATGGTTTACTGCAAATATGTCTTGTCTGGGTAATTATTAATTTCTCCACAGGATTAAACCGAGAGCAGGTGCGCTTCCATTTCCAGCTCGTACAGGTCATTCTTCCTGTCACAATGAACATTTTGACTTTAGACATCACTCCACAGAAGTATGCTGTGCCAGCTTCTCCTATGATTTGCTGCTAAGTGTCTCTCTTCAAACTCACAAACTCTTGTTTAATTGTCATTGTTTTCTGTTAAAAATTTTACCTGTCTCCTAATTTCATTGAAGGTCAAAGGTGCATTTCTGCTTTATGTTTTCTTTGTTACTTTTGATGAAAAAAAGAGAGAAATGCTTAACTTACTCACTCCACCAAACATCTGTTTCTAGATGGGAAGTTCAGGACATTTTTTGAAGTGACAAAAGAAAACATAGCAATAATGCATGACCTATTGATGGGTAAACATTTTATATGAGGCAATATCACTCTCACCATATAACATATTATCAGGTTTAAAGTTAGTAATGACTCTTCACAAAATAGACTAGTGATTTCTTTTTTAAAACGTATTTCTTCTAATCTTTTTAATAACTAGTAATAGAGTGTCTACTATGTTCCAAGGACTAGGATAGGCATGAGATAAAGATAATTAGTGCACCATTACTTTGCTTTACTTAAAGCACTTACTGGCTATTGGAATGAGAGATAAAAACTAATATATGAGGTAACTTCCAGGAAGATGACTGAATAAAGTAGCTCAAGATTAGCTCTGCTCCACGAAAAAGTTAGAGAAGAGACAGGAGGGCGACTAAGGCAGCGATTTGGGAGTGCGGCTGACCTGGGAGAGAGTTCTGCATCACATAGGGCAGCCCTACTTGCAGAAGCCAAGGAACTGAAAGGCAGAAAGCTAGAGTCTGACGTGGAGGTGCAGAGTCCATGGGAGTGCAAGGACTGGAGCCAGGTACTAGGAAGTAAGCCAGGCCACATGCCTTGGGTATGCTACCCTCACAAGTGCAGGCCCACAACTGGTGACTGACCCCACACTTCATGACCACAAACCCTGTCACCCACTCCCATTCCCTGTGCTCTAGGCACCCCCACCCCACCAGCCCCCAGGGCACGTACCTGCCCTACACTTCCACCCCAAGTACAGCCCAACCAACCTCTCCTACACCCCTCTCAAGCACTACTTCCTCTCCCTATTCCTTGAAGGCTGTTGCCAGTGCATACCTAGGCTACCCATGCCCCCTTGCCCATAGTGTCACAGCCTCACCCCACCCCTCCTGAGCTCTGTGCATCAGTTTACAGCACTTTTAGACCCATGTTTGTGCACGGGCCCCCAAGCATGTCAGTCAGCTCTGTGAATCTCAGTTTACAACAGTCTTAGAACCATGCATGCACATGGCCCTCAGCCACACTTCCCAGCTCTGAGAAAGTGCTGACCTGCACAGCCCGGTCACATCTGCCCCCAACTCATGAAGGTATAATGCCAATGTGCTGCCACAGCTCTATGCATGTACACAAAGGGCCCCATGCTTTAGAGCAACACACACCAGCGTTACACCCCCCAGACCAGTGCACCCACGCAGCTACATCCTCCCTTGCCACTGGGAGCCCACATCCACAAGCACGAGCATAACATTACCAATCTGTGCCTATACCTACCCTGAAACAAACCACCGCATTGAGTGTCCTATCCCATATACTGCTCCCTGCTGTACAAACATCCTGCAAGCACAAGGCCTTAGACTACTGAAAGAAATCAACTTCCAAAGTAAATCAATCAAGATATTTACATGCCATGAAGATAGCAGATCACTGAGCATATCACAATGCAAACAGATATAGCCCTGCCTAATGACCAAATTAAAAAACCAGAGGAGACACAGACATGCAATAACTAATCAAAGATGTCCATACAACTCTGCTTAATATAATAAGTGGGCAGCAAACGACATAAAGGAGATCAAGAAGATAGTAGAAGAGCTTAAAGAGGAATTTTAAAGAATAAATGCAAAAATATCAGATGTTATGGAGATTAAAGATGCTGTTGGCCAAATAAAAAACAAACTAGAGGCATACAACACCAGATATGAAAAGACAGAAGAAAGAATAACTGATATAAAGGGCAGAATAACTGACTTCAAAGACTCAAAACAGCAAATGGTAAAAAAGATGGAAAAATTTGAACTGGATCTAAAGGAAATGATAGACAAAACAAAGTGCACAAATATAAGAATCATTGGTGTCCCAGAAGGAGAAGAGAGGAGTAAAGGGCTAGGAAGAGTAGTTGAGGATATAATGGGGGAAAATTTCCCAACCCTCATGAAGGACATAAATATACAAGTCAAAGAAGCCCAATGAACTGAAACAGAATAAATCCAGATAGGCTTTCCCCAAGACACATACTAATCAGTCTGTCAAATATTGAAGAGAAGCAAAAATCCTGAAAGCAGCAAGAGAAAAACAAACTACTACATATAATGGAAACCAAATACAGACTACTCAACTAGCACCCTGGAGGTGAGAAGGCAGTGGTATGATGTATTCAAGATCCTCAAAGAGAAAGACTTATAGCCAAGAATTCTGTACCCAGCCAAACTGTCCTTCAAAACTGAGGGAGAGATTAAAGTTTTCACAGACAAAGTGCTGAAGGAATTTGTCAACAGGAGACCGGCCCTACAAGAAATACTAAAAGGAGTTCTGCCAGCCAAAAAAAAAAAAAAAAAAAAAAAAAAAAAAGGCAGGAAAGGGAAGTCAGGAGGTGGGCACAGAATTGAAGAGTACTTACTAAGGGTATTTTAAAGAATACAAAGAAAAACATGGAAAAGAATATATAGATCTGACAAATAAAATAAAAAAAGATAAGATGGTGGATTCAAGAAATGCCTTTTCAGTAATAACTTTGAATGTTAAGGGACTAAATTTACCAATTAAAACATACAGATTGGCAGAATGGATTAAGAAACATAATCCAGCTTTACAAGAAACACATCTTAGACACAAAGATACAACTAGATTGAAAGTGAAAGACAGATAAAGATTTTCTACGCAAGTTGTAACCAAAAGAAAGCATGGGTTGCTATACTAATATCAGACAAAATAAACTTTAAATGTGAAGAAATCATAAGAGACAGAGAAGGACACTATAAACTAATTAAATGGTTGATGCATCAAGAAGATATAACAATCATAAATGTTTATGCTGTTCAATCAAGGAGCTCTAAGGTACATGAGAAAGATATTGGGAAAACTGAAGGGAGCAATAGATGTTTCAACAATAATAGTAGGAGACTTCAACACACCACTCTCCTCTATAGATAAAACAACCAGACAGAAGATCAACAAGGAAATAGAGAAGTTAAATAGCTTAATAAATGAATTGGACCTAACAGACATATGTAGGTCATTGCAACCCAAAGCACAAGAATATATGTTCTTCTGTAGTGCTCATGGAACATTCTCTAGAATAGATCATATGCTGGGGCACAAAACAGGTCTTTATACATTTAAAAACATTGAAATTATTCAAAACTCTTTCTCTGATCACAATGGGATCTCAACAACCACCAAAGAAAACAACATTCACAAATATATGAAGATTAAATAACATGCTGTTAAACAACCAATGGTTCAAAGAAGAAATTACTAGAGAAATCAGTAGCTATTTGGAGATGAATGAAAATAAGAATACAACTTATCAGAACTTATGGGATGTGGCAAAGGCTATGCTGAAAGGGAAATTTATTGTCCTAAAAGCCTATATTAAAAAACAAGAAAGAGCAAAAATCGAGGACTTAACAGCATACCTGGAGGAACTTGAAAAAGAACAGCAAACTAACCCCAAAGCAAACAGAAGAAGAGAAATAACAATGATTAAAGCAGAGAGAAATGAATGGGAGGACAAAGGAATAACAGAAAGAATCAATAAAACCAAAAGTTGGTTCTTTGAGAAAAACAAAGGAAAAAAAAAAAGAGAGGATGCAAATAAACCAAACCAGAAATGAGAAGGGTGCGTTACCACAGACCCTGAAGAAATAAAATAAATCATAAGAGGATACTATGAACAACTATACACCAACAAACTAAACAACTTAGATGAAATAGACAAATTCCTGGAAATGCACAAATAAGCTACACTGACTAAGGAAGAAATAGAAGATCTCAACAAACCAATCACAAGTAAAGAGATTCAATCAGTCATCAAAAATCTTCTTACAAAGAAAAGCCCAGGGCAAGATAGCTTCACAGGTGAATTTTATCAAACATTCCAAAAAGAACTAATATCAATTCTTCTCAAACTTTTCCAAAAATCTGAGGAAAAAGAAACTCTACTGTGGTAGTTAGATTCAGGTGACACTTGGCTAGGTGAAGGTGCCTAGTTCCGCTGCTGTGGACATGAGCCAATGGCATGTGAACCTCTTCTGTTGCTGATTACATCTGCAGTTGACTAGGAGGTGTGCCTGCTGCAATGAATGAAGTTTGACTCAATTGGCTGTGCTTAAATGAGAGAGCTCAACATAGCACAGTCAAACCAGCTCAGCACAACTCAATTCAGCATTCACAGCTCAGCCCAGGCCTTTGGAGATGCAGAAAGGAATCACTCCAGAGAAAGTTGTTGGAACCCAGAGGCTTGGAGAGAAGGCCAGCAGAGATCACTTTGTGCCTTCCCACATAAGAAAGAACCTCAGTTGAAAGTTAGCTGCCTTTCCTTTGCAGGAGTATACATTAATTGAATAAATCCCCTTTTATTGAAAGCCATTGCACCTCTAGTGTGTTGCATTCCAGCAGCTAGCAAACTAGAACATCTACTTAACTGATTTTATGAAGCTAATATCATTTTAATACCAAAACTGGGTAAAGATGCTATAAGAAAGAAAAACTACAGGCCAATCTCTCTGATGAACATAGATGCAAAAATTTTCAATAAAATATTAGCAAATCTAATCCAACAACACACATTAAATTATAAGAATTATACGCCATGACCAAGTGGGGTTTATAGCAGGAATGCAAGGATGGTTCAATGCAAGAAAATTAATTAATTTAATACAGTACATTAACAAATTGAAAAGGAAAAATCACATGATCATCTTGATTGATGCTGAAAAAGCATTCGACAAAATTCAGCATCCTTTTCTAAAAACACTCCAAAAATAGGAATCAAAAGTAAGTATTTCAGTATGATAAAAAGAGTATGTGAAAAACTGGTAGCCAGCCATCATAGACTGAAAAGCTTTCCCCTTAAGATCAGGAACAGGGCATTGATGCCCACTGTCACTATTATTCAACATTGTGCTAGAAGTTCTAGCCAGAGCAATAAGGCAGGACAAAGAAATAAAATGCACCCAAATTGGAAAGAAAAAAGTAAAACTCTCATTGTTTGCAGATGATATGATAGTATGCTTGGTAGATTCTGAGAAACTGACAGGAAAGTTACTTGAGCTAATAAACAAATTCAGCAAGGTGGTAAGATATAAAATTAATGTGCAAAAATCAGTAACATTTCTATACACAAGCATTGAGCTAACTGAGGAGTCAGTTAAGGAAAAAATTCCATTCAAAATAGCAATTAAAAGAATCAAGTACTTAGGAATGAACTTAACTAGGGAAGTAGAGGACTTGTCTATGGAAAATCATGCAACATTTCTAAAAGAAATCAAAGGAGATCTATATAGGAGGAAAGACATTCCCTGCTCATGGATAGGAAGGTTAAATATAATTAAGATGTCAATTCTCCCCAAATTGATCTACAGGTTTAACATAGTACCAGTCAAAAGTTCAACAACCTACTTTAAAGATTTGGAAACGCTAATTACCAAATTCATCTGGAAGTGAAAGAGACCCCAAATACTGAAAAGCATCCTAAAAAGAAGAACGAAGTGAGAGGATTAACACTCCCTGACTTTAAAACCTATTATAAAGCCACAGTGGTCAAAACAACATGATAGTGGCACAAAGATAGCACTGACCAATGGAATTGAATTGAGAGTGCAGAAATAGACCACCAAATCTATGGTCAACTGATTTTCCCAAGGCCCCCAAATCCTCTAAACTGGGACAAAATAGTCTTTTCAATAATTGTACATGGAAGAACTAGATATCAATAGCCAAGAGAATGAAAGAGAACCCACATCTTATACCCTACACAAAAATTAACTCAAAGTGAATCAAACACATAAATATAAGAACTAGCACCCTAAATCTTCTAGAAGAAAATATAGGGAAACATCTTAAAGACCTAGTAATAGGAGGTAGCTTTCTAAACTTTACACCCAAAACAGAAGCCATAAAAAAAATACATACATGGGGACTCCTGAAAATCAAATGCTTCTGCACCTCAAAAGACTTTGCCAAAAAAGGTGAAGAGGCAGCCACCTCAATGTGAGGAAATATTTGGAAATCACATATCAGACAAAGGTTTGATTTCCTGTATATATAAGGAAATCATACAACTCAACAACAAAAGAACAAAAAGCCCAATTATAAAATGGGCTGAAGATATGACTAGGCATTTTTCTGAAGAGCAAATACAGATGGTTCAAAAGCACAAGAAGAGGTGTTCACTTTCATTGGCTATAAGGGAAATGCAGATGAAGAATACAATGAGATACCACCTCACATCTATAAGAATGACAGCTATTAAACAAACAGGAAACTATAAATGTTGGAGAGGATGTAGAGAAACTGGGACATTTATGCACTGCTGATGGGAGAGTTTAATGGTGCAGCCACCATGGAAGACTGTCTGACGATTCCTTAGGAAACTAAGTATTGTGTTGCCCTGTGACCCAGCATTAGTACTACTTGGTATATACCCAGAAGAACTGAAAGCAATGACACAAGCAGACATTTGCACCCTGATGTTCATAGTAGCATTATTCACAATCACCAAAAGATGGAAACAAATCAAATGCCCATCAACAGACGAGTGGATCAACAAAATGTTATATATACATATGATGGAATATTATGCAGCAGTAAGACAATTTGACCTCCTGAAGCACATGACAAGATGGATGAACCTTGAAGACATAATACTGAGTGAAATTAGCCAGACACAAAAGGATAGATACTGTATGATTCCACTTTTATGACTAGCATAAAAATATAATCAGAGGCTTATATTTCAGAATACAAAGAACTTAGAGATACACAGAAGCTAGATTTGGGTGAACCATTAGCTAATGAGGTTGAACTCCAATGTAAGGGACTAGATAGAAATGAAGGTGGTTCTCTAGTGGGTCTATAAGTAACATTACCATATTGAAAATGAAGAAGGTTGAAAGGGGTTATATAGACTTATGTGTCCCAGTGATTAACACTAGAAATATGAATTAGTTGTCACAACAATTACTTCAAAGCTGTGATTCTTGTACAAACAGTGTTTAAGTCCAGTGTACAGGGGGGAAACTGCTATTGCATATATGTTCAAAAGGAAACCATCAGCACTACCACAACAGCAGAAGTAAATTATGGGGACTAGAGTTAAGAGGAGGTTTAGATCTCCTATTTGATAAGGATGTGTTCTTTGGTTTTCTTTTTCTTGGGAACAGTGAAATTATCTAAAATTGAGAATGTTGATGGACTGTGGACCTTGGGCCCTATACATGATGCCCGATAAATGTAGGTGGCTGAAGGATGTACTTCTGATGGAGAAGTAGATTGGTGAATGATGGTGTATACTTATAAAGGAAGGTTGTGCTGCTACAAAAAGGAACAATGTTGTGAGGCATGAAACGATGTGAATGAACCTGTGGGACATTTGGTGAGACAAAATAAGCCAGAAACAAAAGAACAAAAATGGTATGGTCGCCTCTAGAAAATGCTTATAAGAAAACAGGGGCTTAGTTTATAAGCTTTTAGAACAGACACATCAAGTGCAGAGTGGTGATTATTATGTCTGGATTTTGAGATCTTTTTTATATATAACCTGATATTCAGAGATAAAAATGAAGCTGGATAGGTTGGGGTTAAAGTAATTCAGAACATAAGGGAAAGAAAGACAGTGTCTACATTTTAGAACCACACATACTCTTTGAGACCAGTGGAAGAAAGATTTACTTGGTCTGGAACTGAAATTTTCTATAGTGCATAATCTAATTCAACCTATGTGTATAGCTCATTTGAACAACTGAAACACAGGAAGCACAGAATGAGAAAGAGGTCCTTTAATCCTGTATAGATTATTGTAATGCCTGGATACATCCTAGAGTATACTAACCAGATAATGAAGAAGTATTGGCAAAGTTCCCTGAGTGATGGGCAAAAAATATGGAATAATTATGCCTTACCATTGGGAACCCCCGATACTGTGTCAAACTTTAGGGACACCCAAATCAATAGGTCATGCCCTCAATCAGAAGGCTTACTCTTGTGAAACTTATGCGGGTAGCGGAGAAACTTAGACTACCTATAGACATGCCTAAGAGTTACTTCTGGTGGACCTCTGATGTTGCTCAGATATGGCCTCAATCTCCATAAGCCCAACTCTGCAAGTGAAATCATTGCCCTCCCCCCTATGTGGGACATGATATCCAGGGCAGACTTTCACCCCTGGCACCATGGGATCAACAATTCCATCCTGACCAAAAGGGGGAAAAGAAGTGTAATTAAAAAGTATCAGTGGCAGCGAGAGTTCAAATAGAGTCGAGAGGCTACTCTGGAGGTTTCCCTTATGCAAGCTTCAGTTAGACTTTGTTATCTATCATAACCTGCCAACCCATAACCAGGACTGTTCCAGTTAATCCTAAAGAACACCTAGGGCAATATATAAGATTCCACAACGGTTCCATGCACTAGAGTAACTTTCCAGAAACCTACATCCTCTCGATGGTTCTCTGGTCCAGATAAGTCCTGAAACACAATCCAGCCTCTCCAGAACATCAGATAATTCCATCTCCCTATTCCATATTACTGACAGACCCTTCCAACATGAAAAATTTAGAACTGCTATAGCCCAAACATCCCTAAAGAGAGGAATGGAAAGATCAAAGTTGATGATGGAGTTATACAGAGAAGACAGGATTTAACAAATGAATATGAGTGCTGAATTATTAAGGTGATATCTCTTTTAGTCCCCAATATTTTAGAACATGAGAAGTAAAAACCTAAAATTGTGAAATTGTAACCCATGTCACAATTTCTGAAATATATTCTACAACTAATTGTGTGCTGTGCTTTGAAATTTGTAGCTTTTTTTTGCATATATGTTCTTTTTCACAAAAAGAAGGAAAAAAATTTGATTGTGATGATAAAAAAATATTTAAGCCCTCTAGCCTCCTATATTCTGGAGCAGTTAGAAGGAAAAATATGAGAGGATCAGATGGTAGCTCATGACAAACTCTGGGATCTGTCCTGTAATTATTTGTTGACGAGTGCTTTGAAAACTATTGCTTTTTTATTTCTTTACTTTGTATATCTGTTATACTATACAATTTAAAAAGTTAAAAATAAAACAAACAAATAAAACTGAATATGTGCATACCTATAATAAATAAATACCACTGAGAATAGTATATATATTTTATTGTAATGGAACCTCTTGTACTCATTAAAAGTATGAAACTGTTCAGCAGATGCTACAAATGTAAAAAGCAAATGAACAAACAAACAAAAACAACTAATATAAGAGTGTAGAAGAAGGGAACTTAACTAAACCTGAAGAATAAGGAGGCAAGGCTTCTTAGAGGAGATGAAAATTGAACTGAGTCTTGAAGAATGAATAACTGTTAACTAGGCAAAGAATTTGGAGAAACATTTTTCTCTCAAAAGAATACTGTGAACAAAGACACAGAAGCAAGAAAAATCATGGTGTGGTAAATAGGTAGCTGCATGTCTGAGGCTATCCCCATTCAAAATTCCTGATGATTGCCTTAGGAATACCATGCTATATGAACATCTCTAAAACTTATTTTCCTCTATTTTCAATTTAAGCCATTCTTATCATAGAGATTTCTTAATGCTTCTTCTTTGCTTTCCCTACTGACCAAAGTATTAAAAAAAATAACAGTAATAGTAGTAATAGTAATAATGAAAGGTATTATGTGACTTCAGTATGAAGTTAGCTTAATTCCATAAGCCGTTACTGAGAAGTCATCCTTTACCTGCCAACGTGCATACCGTTGTAGAGGATAAAAGACAGCAAGACTTTGTTTCCATTTCAAGAGGTTCAAACGTTCATACTTTATATAAGTGTAATGAAACTGGGCCTTATTTTTTTGCTTGTGTCTTTTGATTTTTATCATAGACAAACTCTTCAGTTTATTAACTCCTGCTGTTTTCTCCGGCTATTATTGAAGGAAGAATTTGTTTAAGTACTCCTTATGTATTTTTACCTTTTATGGCTTATTTTTCACATAGCATGGTATTTTGGGGATATGAATGGATTTTATAATGCCCTACTATCTATGACTTCATTCAGTTTTGGCACTTTGCTCTCAAAATTTACAAAATTTAAGAAACACTTCATGTGTGTTGTTTTAATGTTTATTCTGATAATTTATCTATGGGAAATTAAGTAATTCTTTAACCTTAATCCAACTAGCTAGTGAGCTTTCTAAATCTTCCCATTTTTCTGGACTTGATTTCAGTCATCAAGGAAAATCGAGATTACATATATTACCCTTAAAAGTTTTTTGCTATTTGTAAAGAAAAATAATATAAAATTACATATACATCTCCTATTATTTTTAACTAATAATCCAAATAAACTTATTTTGATATATACTTTTGCTACAAGCTAAAATCAAAATGCAAAGTAAACTAGATATGACTCATGTTAGCTTTAGGGTGTGATTTCTGATCCCAATAATATTTTAGGGGACTCTTTGGGAGACTAACGCTGAGACTATCACCCTCTGACTCACATGTGGATCAGAACCAAGTCGCTGCTCCAAGTGTTTGCCAACATTTTTTTTACTGCAATATTTGGAGCAGATATTAGCATGATAGATGCTGAACTGAATATGCCTTTTGAGTCCACATGCAGTATAGTCCTCAAAATTTATTCTCATGAATTAAGAGCATCTGAAGGGGAGACAGAAAAACATATGACCCAAAGATAGGTTGTCTGTAGATCATCCACAGATTTCTAGTTTTCCTAGGAGGAGGTGAGCTGACAATGTTTTCCATCAGCTATAACCTTCTGAGGGTTGAAGTAGCTAATTGATACGACAGCATTCCTGCACATACTACACAAGAATATGAATGTCTCACAGCCCAAATGCCATGCTTTTGAGGAATTAAGTAGCTATTCATTCAGTCTTTAAGCGTTATTGCAGCAAGGCTCACATTTGAATTTTTAAAATGATTATGAACTGGCTAAAGGCTGAGAATAAACCTGCATTTCTCTACTACTGCCATGGGAAAAGGAAAACCTTAATTACAATGCTTGTCTTTGAATAATATTTCAGTTGTAACAGCACATTTTTTTCCAATTTTGCATGATAAGTGCATTAATATTTATTCATATTCTATGACCTTTACATAATTCTCTTGGGCACTATTTTTCAAACTATGATGTTTGCTCTCTTTTTATTCTTTAATACTTACTATTTATGCACTTCTTGCTACTCCATATTTTATGAGAGTGCTATGGTTATTATGGAATGAGTTGAAATGAAATACTGGCTCTGACTCCTCCTTTTCCCCAATTTCCAAACTTCTGGAGGGAACTTACATTTACCATCAATCAATTAAAAGTCAAAATGAATTCACTTGTTTCTTTTCCAAACTTGATTTTTAAAACAAAGGTCTGACGCAGAAGACTGCATACTCTATTATTCCATTTATATGAAAATCTGAAAAAGACAAAAGTATAGTGATTAGTGGTTCCTAGAGGCTGGAGGATGGTAGAGGGGATTTTACTGCAAAGGGTCACCAAAGTATTTGTGGATGTAATAGAAATGTTTAATATTATGAGGTGGTGGTATTTACACAGTTATACATTTGTGAAAATCATCATTGAGTGATGCTTGCAAAAATTCCAGAATATAGAACTTTAGAAATTAACCTCTCCTCAAAAGCAATGAGTAAACTAGTAGAAACTGTCAAATCAACTTCTTTAGAGCTCTGAAAGAGAGAAATCAACTAACCCAGAAGGAAATATATTACATTACAAGATTAAAGTTTTAAGGCCTTAAACATGCCCAAACTAAGGCATCCAGAGGAAGGCTGATGGGTCCAAAACACCTCTGTCAGCTGGGAAGGCACATAGCTGGCATCTGCTGGAGTCTTTGGCTTCTAGTTTCAAACAGTATTTTTCAAAATGCCTGGGGGTCATTTCCTTTCTGCATCTCCAAACATCTGGTTCTCATATCGGCTCTGTCAGCTCTTTAGACTCTGAAACTTTTTCCAAAATGGTTCCCCCTTAAAGGACTCCAGTTAGCAATTCTGCCTTGAATGGGTGGAGACACATCTTCTTGGAATCCACCTAACCAAAAGGTTCCACCCACAACTGGGTGGGTCACATCACCATGGAAATAAATTACTAAAAAAGATCTCACCCAACAATATTGAATGAAGATTTAAGAGCATGGCTTTTCTGGGGGTACATGACACTTTCAAACAGGCACAGGACTAAAGTTATTAAAATAAGAATTTAAGGTGAAGGTATTACTATTGAGCTTACAGAAATATTGACAATCATAATAGAATATGATGAACAATTGTATGCTGATAAATTAACCTAGATGAAATGGACAAATTCCTACAAATACAAAACTGAATAAAAAAGAAATAGAAAATTTGAATAGATCTAAAATAAGTAGAGATTGAATCAGTAATCAAAACCTTTCCAACAAGGTAAAGTCAAGGGCCAGATGGTTTCTCTGGTGTATTATATCAAATATCTTTTTTTTAAACTTTTTAAATTGTATAATATATTATATATGCAAAGCAAAGAAATTGAAAATGAAATAGTTTTCAGAGCCGTGTTCAACAAGTAGTTACAGGACAGACCCCAGAACTTGTCATGGGCTACCATACCATCATCTCAGATTTTTCCTTCTAGCTGCTCTAGAACCCTGGAGGCTAGGAGGAATAAATGCCAAATACCTCTTTTAAATGCCCTCTCAAACTCTTTCAAAAACTAGAAGAGAAGGGGACATTTTCTACCTCATTCTATGAGGTCATTATGCCTTGACACAGAAGTAAAGCAACTACATACCAAGAAAAGGAAACTACAAAGATCCTATATGAATGTAATACACAATATTAATAGACTAAAGGAGAAAAATGCATTATCATCTCAACTGATGTAAAGAAAGCATTTGAAAAATTCTAACACCCTTTCATGCTTAAGCACAACAACAACAACAAGGCTCAAAAAAACTAGAATTGGAAGCCAATTTCCTCATCCTGATAAAGCAGAATTTATGAAAATCCCACAGCTAACAGCAATCTTAATGGTGAAAGTATGAATGATTTCCCCCTATGATCACAAATAAGACAAGGATGTCTGCTCTTGCCACTTCTATTGAACATTGTATTGTTGGTTTTAGCCAAGGCACTTAGAAAAGAAAAAGAAATTAAAAGCATCCTGGATGCAGAGGAAGAAGTAAAAATTCCTCTGTTCTCAGATGCCATATTCTTACATGTAGAAAATTCTCAAGAATCTACAAAACAATCATACACAACACTTTCTCAGATCATAAAAGAATGAAGTTGGAAATCAATAATAGGCAGAGTGCCAGAAAATTCACAAATACGTGGAGGCTCAAAAACACACTCTTAAATAACCAGTGGGTCAAGGAAGAAATTACAAGAGAAATTAGTAAATATCTCGAGGCGAATGAAAATGAAAACACAACATATCAAAACATATGAGACGCAGCAAAGGCAGTGCTAAGAGGGAAATTTATTGCCCTAAGTGCCTATATCAAAAAAGAAGAAAGGGCAAAAATTCGGGAATTAACTGTCCACTTGGAAGAACTGGAGAAAGAACAGCAAACTAACCCCAAAGCAAGCAAAAGGAAAGAAATAACAAAGATTAGAGCAGAAATTAATGATTTGAGAACATGAAAACAATAGAGAAAATCAACAAGACCAGAAGTTGGTTCTATGAGAAAATCAATAAGATTGATGGGCCCTTAGCAAGATTGACAAAAAGAAGAAAGAGGACACAAATAAATAAGATCAGAAATGGAAGAGGAGACATAACCACTGACCTCACAGAAATAAAGGAGGTAATAACAGGATACTATGAACAACTTTACGCTAATAAATACAACAATGTAGATGAAATGGACAAGTTCCTAGAAAGGCATGAACAACCAACTTTGACTCAAGAAGAAATAGATGACGTCAACAAATCAATCACAAGTAAAAAAAATGAGTCAGTCATTCAAAAGCTTCCCAAAAAGAAAAGTCCAGGACCAGATGGCTTCATATGTGAATTCTATCAAACATTCCAGAAAGAATTAGTACCAACTCTGCTCAAACTCTTCAAAAAAATTGAAGTGGAAGGAAAGCTACCTAATTCATTCTATGAAGCCAACATCACCATCATACCAAAACCAGGAAAAGATATTACAAAAAAAGAAAACTACAGACCAATCTCTCTAATGAATATAGATGCAAAAATCCTCAACAAATTTCTAGCAAATCGAATCCAGCAACAAATTAAAAGAATTATACATCATGACCAAGTAGGATTCATCCCAGGTATACAAGGATGGTTTAACATAAGAAAATCGATTAATGTAATACACCATATCAACAAATCAAAGCAGAAAAATCACATGATCATCTCAATTGATGCAGAGAAGGCATTTGACAAGATTCAACATCCTTTCCTGTTGAAAACACTTCAAAGGATAGGAATACAGGGAACTTACGTAAAATGATAGAGGGAATATATGAAAAATCCACAGCTAATATCATCCCCAATGGGGAAAAATTGAAAACTTTCCCCCTAAGATCAGGAACAAGACAAGGATGTCCATTATCACCACTATTATTCAACATCATGTTGGAGGTTCTAGCCAGAGCAATTAAACAAGAAAAACAAATACAAGGCATCAAAATTGGAAAGGAAGAAGTAAAACAATCACTGTTTGCAGATGATATGATACTATACATCGAAAACCCAGAAAAATCCACAACAAAACTATTAGAGCTAATGAACGAGTACAGCAAAGTAGCAGGTTACAAGATCAACATTCAAAAATCTGTAGTGTTTCCATACACTAGCAATGAACAAACTGAGGGGGAAATCAAGAAACGAATTCCATTTACAATTGCAACTAAAAGAATAAAATACTTAGGAACAAATTTAACTAAAGAGACAAAAAACCTATATAAAGAAAACTACAAAAAACTGTTAAAAGAAATCACAGAAGACCTAAATAGATGGAAGGGCATACTGTGTTCATGGATTGGAAGACTAAATATAGTTAAGATGTCAATTCTACCTAAATTGATTTACAGATTCAATGCAATACCAATTAAAAGCTCAACAACTTGTTTTTCAGAAATAGAAAAACCAATAAGCAAATTTATCTGGAAGGGCAAGTTGCCCCAAATTGCTAAAAGTATCTTGAGGAAAAAAAACGAAGCTGGAGGTCTCATGCTGCCGGACTTTAAGACATATTATGAAGCCACAGTGGTCAAAACAGCATGGTACTGGCATAAAGATAGATATATCGACCAATGGAATCGAATAGAGTGCTCAGATATAGAACCTCTCATCTATGGACAATTGATCTTTGATAAGGCAGTCAAGTCAACTCACCTGGGACAGAACAGTCTCTTCAATAAATGGTGCCTAGAGAACTGGATATCCATATGCAAAAGAATGAAAGAGGACCCGTATCTCACACCCTATACAAAAGTTAACTCAAAATGGATCAAAGATCTAAACATTAGGTCTAAGACCATAAAACAGTTAGAGGAAAATGTAGGGAGATATCTTATGAATCTTACAATTGGAGACGGTTTTATGGACCTTAAACCTAAAGCAAGAGCACTGAAGAAAGAAATAAATAAATGGGAGCTCCTCAAAATTAAACACTTTTGTGCATCAAAGAACTTCATCAAGAAACTAGAAAGACAGCCTATACAATGGGAGACAATATTTGGAAACGACATATCAGATAAAGGTCTAGTATCCAGAATTTATAAAGAGATTGTTCAACTCAACAACAAAAAGACAGCCAACCCAATTACAAAATGGGAAAAAGATTTGAACAGACACCTCTCAGAAGAGGAAATACAAATGGCCAAAAGACACATGAAGAGATTCTCAATGTCCCTGGCCATTAGAGAAATGCAAATCACAACCACAATGAGATACCATCTCACACCCACCAGAATGGCCATTATCAACAAAACAGAAAATGACAAGTGCTGGAGAGGATGTGGAGAAAGAGGCACACTTATCCACTGTTGGTGGGAATGTCAAATGGTGCAACCACTGTGGAAGGCAGTTTGGCGGTTCCTCAAAAAGCTGAATATAGAATTTCCATACGACCCAGCAATACCATTGCTAGGTATCTACTCAAAGGACTTAAGGGCAAAGACACAAATGGACATTTGCACACCAATGTTTATAGCAGCATTATTTACAATTGCAAAGAGATGGAAACAGCCAAAATGTCCATCAACAGATGAGTGGCTAAACAAACTGTGGTATATACATACAATGGAATATTATGCAGCTTTAAGACAGAATAAACTTATGAAACATGTAATAACATGGATAGACCTAGAGAACATTATGCTGAGTGAGACTAGCCAAAAACTAAAGGACAAATACTGTATGGTCCCACTGATGTGAACTGACATTAGAGAATAAACTTGGAATATGTCATTGGTAACAGAGACCATCAAGAGTTAGAAGTAGGGTAAGATAATGGGTAACTGGAGCTGAAGGGATACAGACTGTGCAACAAGACTGAATACATAAACTCAAAAATGGACAGCACAATACTACCTAATTGTAATGTAATTATGGTAAAACACTGAATGAAGCTGCATCTGAGCTATAGTTTTTTTTATATATTTTTTGTATTTTTTATTTTTATTTTTTTCTCTATATTATCATTTTATTTCTTTTTCTGTTGTCTTGCTATTTCTTTTTCTAAACCGATGAAAATGTACTAAGAAATGATGATCATACATCTATGTGATGATATTAAGAATCACTGATTGCATATGTAGAATGGAATGATTTCTAAATGTTGCGTTAGTTAATTTTTTTAATAATAAAAAAAAAGAATCTACAAAACACTGTTAGATCTAATAAATGAATTCCACAAAATGTAGGACACAAGACAATGCCCAGCAATCATTTGTGTTTCTATAACTAGCAATGATCAATCTAGGAAAGAAACTAAAGAAGCAATTGTATTTATAATAGTATCAAAAAGAAAAAAAAACAAGAATAAATTTAACCAAGGAAATCCAAGGCTTTTACATTGAAAGCTACAACATATTATTGAAAGAAATTAAAGATCTAGCCGAGTGGAAAGACATCCATGCTCATCATTGGAAAGCTTAATATTATTGGAATGGAAAAGCTTTCCAAATTGCTCTACAGATTTAATGCAATTCCTATCGAAATTTCAACTGTGTTTTTGCAGAAATGAGCAAATTGATCCTAAAATTTGTATTGAATTTCATGGGACTTTCAAAACAGTTTTGAAAAATAAGAACAAAATTGTAGAAATTACAGCTCTGATTTCAAAACTTACTATAAAACTACAATAATCAAAACAGTATGCTACTGGCATAGAGATAGATATACAGATCAATGGAATAGAATTGAGAGCCCAGGGAAAAAAAAAAAAAAAAAAACGTGGTAAACTTATTTTTGACCAGGGTACCTAGACATTCAAGGAGGAAGGAATAATCTTTTAACTTAAAATGCATCTAACACCTAAATGTATCAGTTAAAACTGTAAAATTTTTAGAAGGAAACATAGGTGAAAAACTTCACAACCTTGGATTAGGCAATGATTTCTGAAATTGTTAAGCACAGCACAAAAAGCATAGCAACAAAAGAAAAAAATTAAATTCTTAAGCATAGTAACAAAAAAACATAGCAACAAAGAAAAAAAAATATATATAAGTTGCACTCTATCAAAATTAAAAGCTTCTGTGCAAAAAACACTATCAAGAAAAGTGAAAAAAATCCACAGAATTTGAGGAAATATTTGGAAATCCTATATCTGATAAGGATTTAATATCTAGAACATATGAAGAGGGAACAGGTTCGCCTCAGAATTGGAAAACAAAAATAGCATCAAAGGAAGGTATATTCCAAAACAAAACCAAATATATGACAAGATTTTTTATTTGTATTTGGAGAGTGGATTAATGCAAATGAAAACCCAGATGATGTAACTGAGATGTTAGAGTTTCAGTGAAGATTATGATTACTGAATCATGATATAGTTATTTCCTTTTACTTTCTGGTGTATTAGAGTAAACAGAGAGAAATACCTGAAATCTTTAAACTGTAGTCCAATTGCCTTGATCTCTGACAATAATTGTATAGCCTTTGTCTTGTGCCCTTGTGATTGTAAAAATCTTGTGACTAACCTTTACTTGTACCCATTTTATCCATTTTTTTAAACTTTAGAGTCTTATGATCACTGAAGACAGCCCCTAATGTTTATTAATAAAGGGCTCTGGGTCAGCCCAGAACCAACCCACCCCAATTCCAGTGGGTTTGGTTTATCTTGATAATCCAAACTGGATCTAACCAAAATGATCCTTCCTGACAAGCTCAGTAGCTTAGACTTTAACCTATAAGTCACCTAGACCTCATTATAATACTAGAAATCATGCCTATCATATTAAGGCCAGCTTTTCCTTACATATACATATAGTAATTTCTGTACTAAGCATGTATCAATCTGCATATGTTTAATGATTAGGTCTCCTGTAGTTACATCATCTGGAGCCATTGTGCTCATTATCCTAAGACCTGCCCATCCTGTGATATTATAAAACTATCAGAATTATTGCAGTTTGGGGAGACAGATTTTTAGGCTGTTAGACTATATGATCTCCTGCTTTGTGCCTATCAATAAACTATTTATCTCTTTGAAACCCTAGCATCTCAGGAATTGGTCATTTGGGTGCATGTGGCAGTATCAATAATGTAGACAGGCTGTACAAACAAAAGAAACAGTAGGACTTATGAGGAAAGTTGCATTTTACATTTCTATAGAATTCATGTGTGATTTCATTTTCATAGCAGGAAAATTATTAGACACTGCCCTTGCTTTTTGGTCCTAAACAGGTAGTGATTTATTTCCTATTCAGCAACTCCATTTTGAAATCTTAACAGGTGCACATAGAGAAAAGTTGCTGTCAGTATTTGAAGAGGATGAAAAACATTTTGTGCAAGAAAATGTAGCTTATCTCATTTCCTCATTTCCAAGGGATACTATCTGTTATCTTTTATTTAGGCTGTAAGATTTATTTATTTTTTTTTAGGTTCAATATTCCCAGAGTGGTGGAAAGATATTCAGGCAGGTTGGTGCTGGCTAAATAATACCTGATATTTATCTACATATCAGCAAATCAGTCAGTTACGTCTGTTCTGAATAATTTAGAAAAACAAAGCTGGTCTATTGGCTTTCAGTAGCATTTCTTTCAAAAGCAGTCCCTCTAGATAAGGCCACATCTCAATGCTGTGTTAAAGACTGTTCTCTAATGTAGAGAATCAAATTAGCATCTAATCTTGCAACTTGAACCTGCACAAAAAGGTTTTTGTAGAAATGGGGAAAAAAAAACAATGTTGGAGAAAACTCTGCTTCTTGAGCTTTTCAAAGTCTTAATCCCAACACAGCTGAAATGCAGTTGAGTAATGATCCTTTGTTTCAAACAATTACTAAACTTGTTGTAATGTAAGTTTGATAATAAAATAAATAGGAACCAGAACCCATGTTGAAGAAGAATCAGGACACAAAACAACAAAAACAAGATCAACTGCTACTTCTCTTGGCTGCCTGGATTCTTTAATCTTGTGCTTGTGAACATTCCAGACAGTCAAACCCCCCATAGATACTGAAAACTGCAAGGAGCCCTGAGGTCATGGAGTCTCACCCCCTTATTTTGCATTTGAGTAAACTGAAGCCTAAAGAAATTACTTGATTAGCAAAGGGTGCAAAACTGGTTATTGTACTGGTCTGACCAGGTTTGGGGATTATTTTCCGCTAGCCACTTGCCATCTCATTCCCTTCTTGGATATCTTTAGCATGCACCTTTCCCCAATCAAAACACTTGGAGATTACCAAATTATTGAGCATGTGCAGATCGAAACATACTTACTTACAGAACATATGTGAGAAAATGGTGACCTTAATATGATGACAGGCATGACTTTAAGTATTATAAGGAGGTAAAGGGAGCTTATAGGTTAAAGTTTAACCTACTGTACATGTTAGGAGGGTCAATTTTGGTTAGGTAAAGCTTTGTCTAGTAAGAGAATACAGGATTTGAGGAGGTTTAATTCTAGGCTGACTCAAGTTCCCTCATTAGTAAACATTAGGTTGTCCTTCGTGATCATAAGACTTTAAAGTTGTAGAGCAGGTAAGGGCGTAAAAGCTGGGCCAGTTACAAGTTTTTTACAATCACGAGATAAAGGTGATATAGTTATACAATCATTATCAAAGATGAAGACAGCTGGGCTACAGTTCAGTAATTTTCAGGTATTTCTTTCTGGGTACCTTACAATACACTAGAAAGTACGAAAAAACCATTTATGTAATGATCCAGTCATCATAACTATTTGTTCGATCTTAATTTCTTGGTCACACAATAATGATCTTTGTTTTGAACAATTACTAAACTTTCATGTTCTTACACGTGTGGTTTTGAGTTCCTGGAGAACACTGTCACTAACTGTCCCATTCTGCTCTGTCATTACTTATTTATCTTCCTTAGGCTCAATTCTACAGCTAATTTAGAGTCATTCCAAGAATTCAGAGTGCCTAACCTCAGAGTCAGGGCCTGATGACTTTCTCCATCAGAACACTCACAGTATTCCAGAGTAGAGAATTAAAGTCTAAAGTCTAAAGCTGAAAGGAAAGGTTATAACTGTGCTTTTAAGTAGCCTCTGGGCTAGCTCCTACTTAAAGATTTTTTGTTTCTAGAGCAGAGTTTCTGGAGAGGTATCTAATTAAACACTAGTCCCTTGAGATATCCTGAAAATAAAAGGGTCTGGAATTAAGGCATATTATACCCCCATCATGGGGCTCCCCATATGCACGTTAGCATTTATTAAAGCATCTGAGTCCCAGAGAGTACTATTTATATCAACCCAGTATTTCAAAACCTTTGTAAATAGGAAGTTTTTTTTTAACGTAAAACTTACTAACATCCTGCAATAACGTTTTTAGAAAGGCTATACTTAAATACAAACATAAATCCTGGATTTTTTCTAGTTAATTAAAAAAAAAGAAAAAGAAAAAGCATTAGAGAATAAGACTTAAGGGGCTTATTACAATGAACAAATATATATTTTAAAAAGCAATAATTTAAAAAAACACAACTCAAAAATGGAAGACTGGTGCCCTTAGGTCTTTAGTTCAATAAATGCAGTAACATGATATAATGCTATCATCTGCATCCACTTAGCACTTCCTTACAATTTTTAAAAATTTATCTGGGTTCTCAAAGCATTTGCTTGACAGATTTTAGATGAGCAGCTAATCTGTCACTTCCAAAGGGGCAGTGATGAGAGCCTAATACATTCATATGCTCTTTTATCTGTTGGTTTAATTTATTTAGTTCATTCTTTACTAAAAGTATTGACAGAGGCGAAAAATAGTTAATCACAATCTTGCAGGTTAAAAAAAAAGATGCCAATATCAGGTTTAGGGCAGCAGGAGAAAGCTGGGTGTTTCTGATCCCAAGAGGAAAGGAAAATGTGATTGACTTATGTTCATCTGATCTATTTTATTCTGAATTGTTATGGATGTGACAATACTGGTGTATAACGTCATGCATGTGACAGGTATTCACCAAAGGATTTTTTCTGTGTTGTGTATAATCATGAAGCCGATTTCTCGCCCACATCCTTCTGTATAATTTTTGCTAGGGCTATGATTACAACAGATAAGAAGCCACAGTTGTGATGAGCTTTTATAGATACAGAGAGAAGGGTCATTTTATATTGCCCAAACTGGGCAGGGTTTTTTTTTTTAATTCCTTTCTCAGAAGTCTTGCTCATCTGGCCATGGAAATATCCAGATATCCAGAGAGGTGACAATATGATTTCTGAGCAATGAGAACTGTAAAATTGCTTTGTTTTGATTTTACTTTGTTGCTCTTGATGGTTTTAAAGCTGAAGGTAAGAATATTAGAATAGGAATAAAACTGAATTCCTCTTAAAAAAAAATAATGGTTCGCTTCTCGGTAAAACTTAGGAAAAACATCCCTATTAAATTCTGTAATTTTTTTTTTGGGGGGGGAGGCAGTGCTCTGGTTGATCTTTGGTTCAGTGGATGCTTAACTGCCTTGTAGAGAAGACTGATTTCCTTAGAGGTGTTGGGGGGAAGCTTAGGCTTGCCTAGAAATAACAGAAAGACCAACTGAGAGATTTCTTAAATGGGGGTAATTTAAAATTCTATTACTTTCTTAGAATTTAGCCTAGGAAGTTCTAGACAGACCTTAGCCTGCTTCTGGATGAAATTCTTGAAATGTTATCTCAAAATGGGCATTTCTCCCTCTGAAGTGCTTACCTATATGACCTCCAGGCCAAAGTAGAGGAGCATTCTCTCTAGTTCCAAGTACCTCAGCAATGTTGCCCCAGGGAACAATTTTTATTGATTTAAGAAATATGCTGTGAGTGTCAATGATGCTCTAGAAGCTACACTGAATCTTGGGTGTTCAGGTTGTCACAGAGCTCATGGAATGACAGTAGAGATAAGATAAAGACTAAATACACAGAAAACAGTGCATGTGTCATTTCTGATTATGATGAGAACCATAAATGAAAATAGCATTTTTTAAAGGAGAATCACAGAGGTGATAAAATCCTGCTGGAGGAGATCAGGGAAGCTACTTGAAAAAGTGCCAATTAAGCTGAGACCAGTAAGATGAATAAAAGCTAATCAAGTGAAGAGAAGTTTTGGGAAATGAGAGTGGGTATGGAGAAGGAAAGAATGGCATTCCATGCGGAAGCACATAATGTGTAAAAACCCCCATTCCTTGAAATGCCCAAAGAACTAAAAGAAAGCCAGTGAGACTGGACCTAGCTAGCAAGGGAGAGGGTAAGTCAAAATGAGGTCGGAAAGGAATGCAGGGACAAATCATGGAGGATCTCCCATACCAAGTTAAAGAATATAGAATATCAGTCCTACTTGAAAGTTCTTAACCAGGAGAATAAAGTTGCGTGATTACGCTTAAAAAATTAGTCTGACTATTTTTATTTTATTTTTAGTCTATTGTATGAAAAATATGTGGTAAAATGGTAGCAATGGTTGTGGCAATAACCTTGCAAGGTGAATACTGGGAAATCATTGTCCTAGCCTATGTGAGTTAACTGTGGCTTAGACTAGAATGGTATCAGTGGAGGAAAAAATAATTTCCATCTGCCATTGTTTAGTAAAAAGAATTGTTAGGACTGGTAATGCACTGGTTTAGGAACATATGTCCACAATTACTTCTAGTTTTAAGGCTTATGCAATTGATTAGACACCAAATGCCATTTATTAAGATGGGGAAGATTCAGAATCAGTTTGGAGATGCATTAAGCTTAAGATGTCCATGGTACTTGTGTAGCTGTGCAAATGGGCAATTGAAAGCCAGAAAAGAAGTCCCTGCTGAAGGTAAAAATTTCTAGAGATGATACACCAATGCTATTTAAAGAATGAAATTCAGACAAAGAGAGAGAAAGCCAGTGAGGCAAAATAACTGAAAGCGAAGAAACCCAGAAGAGAAGAGAGAGACCAGCAGACACCACCATGTGCCTTGTCATGTGACAGAGGAGTCCTGGTCACTGACAGCCAGTCTTCTAGAAGAAGGCATTGTTTTGATGATTCCTTGATTAGGACATTTCTATAACCCCAGAACAGTAAGCTTGTAAGTGAATAAATTCCCCTTACTAAAAGCCAGCCCTTTATGATATTTGCTTTTCACAGCCTAGTAAACTACAACTAGGAACTATCAAAGAAGCTGTAGACATACTTAAAATCGCAGCAAAACTTAGAAAAATAGGAAAAGGCAGCATTCTGGGAACCAAGGAAGAAGTTGTTCAAAAGTAGTTCTTTTGTAAAGCTTTAATTTGGCAATCTAGAGAGTCTTCACCTTCTTCTTTCTGACCTTCTCTTTTGTGGTTTTACAGAGAAATTGATCTGTAGCAAATGACCTGTGTTACCTACTTTAATCCATGATTGATTATGTACAAAGAAAAGAATAATATTTGCTTTCAAGAAAAGTCAGTCAGAGGCAGATGTAATTCAATTAATGTATTTAATATTGCAAGCTATTGAGCCAGATCAGGGAGAGACAACTCTGCTTTGAAGATTGTTTGTCCTCACCTGAATCAGCTTGGTGGTGTCAATCATTTGTTTTTTTTTCCAAAGTGTTTTGATGAAAAGAAAGTGGAACCAAAGAAAATAATTTGATATGTCAGTGTGTGAGTGAGCACAGCAGAGCCGATCTTCAGGAGGTGTTTCCTGCTTTCACTGAACTGAACAATCCAGAAAGAATGCCAGCTTCTGGGTGGCTTAGAGTTGGAATCAATCAACAAATGCTTTTGGAGCCCTCTGCATGCAGACATTGGACAAATGCAGAGTTTCTTTCCTGGTCTCTCCCCCCACATTTTGCTTTGTCTGGTGCCACACCCCCTGCTCCCTCCATTTTATAGTTTAAGGTCATACAGGAGCATTATGAAGAGGATATTTACAAGTAATAATCAGATATGAATCAAGGAAATATTTTCTAATTATACTCCATCCTGATCCACTCTTCTCCACCCTCCCCTCTTCCCTGGGAGGCCAAGCCTTTGTGATTTATGTCAATAGGTATTTTTGCTCTCCCTGTCATTCCAGAACCATGGCAGGGGTTCTGAAGTGGGGAAGAGAGTGAGTTTGGGGTCTTGTTCCTGACCTGACCTCTATATGGTGAGCTTGCTGAGGGCTGGCTGCATCCATCGATTAAAGACACATAGACTAAAAAGAGCTGATGCTGCCAGATCCTTTCCACACAGCACTACCTGGCCCAGGTCCCAGCAGCCACCTCCCATTGCTTCCCCTTCTGTCCTAGGGATGGGTCCTGGGCTTTCATTGTTGTAACTGTGGAGGTATTACAATATTACTTGGAGGTTTCTTTAAACTTTACCCTCAACTTTGAAGACAGATTTTCACTAAACTCTGTTTAAATTACCTAATTTGAGGTGATCTAGAATGACTTCTAGGATTCTCGCTTAAGCAGCTCCTTAAAGGAGTTGGCATTTACTATGGTGAGGAAGATCAAGAGTCATCTTTGGCATGCCTTAGGATTGAGATGTTTCGATGACCCTAGAGTAGATAAGCAAGTGGACAGTTGAAACCAGAATAGAAATTGGTGTTGAAGATAAAAATTTCAGGGATGACATACAGATGCTATGTTCAGAGCCCTGATGATACAAATGGATATCAGTGGCTCCACTGGGTGGTGGGAACAAATGAAAGGATAACTAGTGAGGTACCAAATGCTGTTAAGGTAAACTCCCTGGGAAACTTCTTGAGCACAGGAGAGGACAGATGCCAGGTTAAGTGAAGGCTTGAAGTGAGGGGCGGCCTGTGAACTATGATTCAGTTCTACTGTCTTCTGTGTCCTAGAACAAGTCTTCTTCTGGGTCTTTATTAGATCTAGCCTCCCAGTTTGTGCCTTAGCTCTCCCTTATTTGTCACTTTCCCGGGTACCAGCCCCTAGACTTCCAGGTGTCCTTCCCATAAATCCTACCTTACCTTGGTCAGCTTTCCTACATCCTCCTTGTAGTCTCAGGGTAATTCTTTTTCTCTTTCTTGTTTATCCCCTTCTACTTTCCTCTGGATCCCTCTTTACTTCCTGTTATTACTTAAGTTAATTTGATGGAGCATTAAACCCAGAGCACAAATCATTAGCCACTGAAAAACTTATCCTTCTTCCCCAAACATCCCTTTAGGGAAAATATTTGCCTTTTATCCTCTAAGTGAAGCAAAGAAAAAGAAGAAAAACAGAATTTGCCCAGTAAATCCCCTAAAGCAATTCAAGGAAAAATGGAAGAGATGATCTGAAACTTTTAATTGTATAATTTAATGAGGGACGGGGAATCAGGGGTTAGATGAAATGCAAATATGAAGTTTACAATGAGATTGTGGAGTGAAAAAATTAGTGTATAAAAAAATCCTCCTGAAGAGGAAAATAACAATCAGAAATTGAAACAGTTAAACTGGAAAGAGGAAGAAGAAAACTTAGAATGGGAGTTGAAGGAAGAGTTAAAATATGAATCATTAGAAAAGAGGTTATTCTCAGAGGCAGAGACAATAAAAAAATGTTCAAATGCACAGAAAGAAACAAGAAAACTCTATTTGAATGCTCAAGCAGATTTGCTTTATAGAACTGATAGTGAGGAGCAACAGAACTGAGAAACAAAGGAAGTTTAAATCATATTGAGCATTTAAATCTTAAACCCAGAGCCTAGGGTAAGCGAATAGAATGTTTTGGTTCTGGTATCATTATGTGAACAGGATTTAAGTTGCCTGTGGCTCCCTGTCATAGCCTGGAGTAGATAACTTTGACTCATCTGATTTCCTCCTTTAGGTCTGAGAGAAGTACTGTGCTGCTCTAAGAACACAGATGGGAAAATATGGCAATCCCTAGATAAATATCCAAGCCTCCATGCATTCAGTCAGGTTCAAACTTAGTCAACGAGGAAAAAGTCCTCTCTTTCCTTGGTGAACAGATACAGAGGACACATTTATTCTAGAAGGATGTAGACTTGGCTAGGTGAGATCTGATCAGCATGATGGGACAGGTTCTGATCCAAGTAGCCTCTCTGGGTTAGGGGAATTATTGGACTGGGAACCGCACAGAAAGTTCCTTGAAGATGTTAAGATTATATTACAAGAGTTAAGTGTTTAAACAATTAGCACAGTCTAAATTTTGAAACTCTGCTATGTTTTCATAAAATATAAGCATTTCTCAGGCTGATTAAAACATAAGACAATGGACACATTCTCTATTTGAGTAAATTGAACTGTTGTTTGAGTGATAGGATGGTGACTGTGAAAAGATGCAGCTAGAAGTGACTAGGTGCTGACCACATCTTCTGTGATTATCAGGAAAGCACCACCATCATTTTAATCTTAGGAACCTCGGTTGGTTTTTTTTTTTTCCTTTGGCAATAAGTCATCTGGAAAGCATCATTTTCTTTTAGCTTGGAAATAAAATAAAAAATAAAATAAAAAACATCTCCATTAGAAAATGTGGCTCAGACAAATTTCTAGTTTCTCTGACTATTGAATTACAGATCTTAGCAATGGAAACATGTACAGAAGAAATAAACCCATTTGTCAATCAGAAAATAATGGGAAAGTAAATAGAACCTTTAATGCAATACAAAGGAAAGTCACAAATACATTAAATTTGAAGTATGCTGCACTGTCAAGCATATTGCTCCTTGACTACCAAATTCAAATATCCAAGGGATACATGAACTGCAGTATGTTTCCCTAGTTGTCCTTCTTATATATGAAAAGCATATTAGGAATTACTGAACAAGGAAAAAAATAGCAATAAGCATTGACTGCATTCTCCACAATGTTCAAATGAAGTACATTCCTTTATTAAAAATAGATAAATAGAAAGCTCAGAGAAAGGTAAGCCAAGATTCAGGAAAATGAGCTGTAATATTCGTGATAATGACTACTGTTGAGACTATCATACATTTCTGCAGCATCTTTTTTTTTTGTAAAATAAATTATTTAAATTTTTTTAAAGACCAATGAAAAATTGGAGGACAAATTGACAAAGGAGAGCTTTAAAAAAAGAAAGAAAACAGCTACTTATTGCGGGCTTAGTGCATAGTGTCTCCTACGGAGAGAATGGTAGCTGCAGGGGACTCCAACTGCAGCCTTAGTGTAAAATATGATTTCCCAGATGTGAGCCAAAGACCACCAGAACCATGGAACGCTGCATCTAAGAGTTCTTGGTCAAGGAATTTGAGGCACACCTGGATTAAACATGTACTATAATATAAAATATCTTGTTTGCTGTTAACTGCCAACTTTAAGATGCCACAGTGCCTTCTGAATGTCTAGAAAGGACTATACCATGCAGCCTTTCACAACCATATTTAAATGTGGAATTCTCTCTTTTTTGCATATTTCCTAACATCAGCAGAAGAAGCATTAGATGAATTATGTACCAACCAAGTAGTCCTAAAGTTTACTCTGCTACAGCCAAGATCTGGCCCAAAATAGAAAATAAAATAAAATAAATCTCTGTCTGTTTGTGCTTACTTTCAGCAAGGACAAAATGTGAGGAATGAGGAAGAAAGAATGAAGTAAGATAAAGGGTTAGAGAAGATGTGTCAAGGGTAGAAGATCAATAGTCAATTCTAATCCTCACCTCCTATCCCACTAAATATTTAGTTTCTCTCTTAAATAATAGCCACTCTACTGTGGAAGACATGGCTCCTGCCCCAAAGAGCTAATAATCTATTTGGACAGGACAGTAAGAAAATTAACAAATGCAACCTGTCAACTAATTTGGATAACATGGAGTTCTGAGGGAGCAATTAGGAGGAGGTGCAACCCTGTCCTGAAATAGGTGGGAGTTAAGAGGTTGCTCAGGGAAGGTGTTCCAGTCAGCATTCTCCAGAAAAACAAAATCAATGGGATATATATAGGTCCTTTTTAAGGAATTAGCTCACATGATTTGGGGGGCTAGCAAGTTTGAAATATACGTAGAGCAGGAAAAGTTGCTGCTGCAGCCCTGAGGGAGAAGTTCTTCTCCAGGAAACCTTGGTTTTTGCTTATAAGTCCCTCAAGTTGAGGTCCACATACATTGCCAAAAATAATCTCCTTTACTTGAAGTCAACCAAATGTAGATTTTAACCATATCTCCAAAATACCATCACATCAACATCTAGACTGATGTTTGACCAAACAACTGGACACCATAGCCTAGCCAAATTGATACATAAAATTAACCATCACAGAAGGCTTTCCAAATGAGGTGTGGTAGGATAAGGTGAACACTGAAGGATGAGTACAAAGCAGCCTGAAAAATTGGGGGACAAAAAGTGCTTTATAAAGTGATATTTAAGTGATTATATGCTGAAAGTATGAAAAATAATATGGTATGGACAACTCAGGAAGGACCTAAGATCACTGAGAACGCTATATTCAAATAAGTGGAAACTATGATGCACCCATGTTGGATAGTGGAAACAAATCTTGCCTGAGAGTTAAGAGATATATTTAGTCCCAGTATGTCTGCTGATGGACTGAGATGTGGATCGTTACAGCAGTTGGAGCATTAGTTTCCCTCTCTTTATCAAAACAATATGATATCAAATAATATTAATTGTTAACACTTAATAATGTTCATTGGGCACTGTTATTGATACTTTGCCACCTTAGCTATGAGGAAACTGAGACTCAGGGGATTTAAGTGATTTTCCCAAAAGCCTCACACCCAGTAAGACAGAACTGGGATTCAGAATGAGACATTTTGGCTTCAGAGTCTGTCCTCAACCATAGACTGAATTGACTCTCAACAAAGAAAATAGAGGCTAATATTTGAAATTATCATATTTTTATTTATTTAAAAGCTTTTCTTAAAATCATATTGATACATATTTTGAAGGATGGAACCAACATGAGAATAAGTAAACTTCATCAAATATTCCATATTTGGTTTATAATATTCTCCAAATGTTGAAGAATTATGAGTTAAAATAATAAAGAGGCAAGCGAATATCTCAAATATATCATAATCGCTTAGGAGAAATAGCACTGTGTGATATTACCAGGTCTTTTATTCTAGAGATTTAAGCTAACACTTCAGGTATATTTCACATAAAATTCAGAATTGGTCAGAGTTAACAAAAGTACTGGAACAAAGAGAAAAATAAACAAATTCCAAATCAACTTTGTGATGCAAATGTAGAAAATGATCTAGCCTGCAGGCTGTTTTTGAGGTCTGTGCCAGAGGACTTCTTTAGACAATTTCATGATGGTTCTGCTCTTCAGTAACCAACTCTCCATGTATGAGTACCAAAATGGACAAGTCTATTTAAACACGAGTATTAGAGGTAGAGTTCGTTGTTTCTAAGCAAGTAGATGGACATCTTTAAGCCAGTTCTTTCACATATGCCTTTAAATCAACTTTGTTCTCAATCTGAAGGGTTTTTCTATGTTCTCACTGTGTATTGTTCTATATACATATATAGAACAATATATTCTAATAGTATATTGTTAAATATACAAACACACAAAAGTACCAAACAGTAATCACAAATAATGAGCTTTAGACTACCAAGTCATCCATGAGACTCACTGGTCTTTAAAACAAGATACATTTATTATAGCAATAAAGACATTTCTTTCTTTATAAAGAAAAGACATTTTGGGAGACTACATGGCAGAGTGCAAAGAACTTGAGGGTTGAAGAAACTGTCGCTGTCACTTTCTTAAGGCAAATTCTTTAAGACGTTAATAACAGCCATTTGAAGATTTTCATTTCACCATTGAAAATAAATATGCTCCAACTTTTTTGTTCAAGATGAAATAAAATAACCCCTATTGAGTAATGGAACTTAGTTACTGTCATCAGGGAATAATCACGAAGTAATAATGGGATCACTGAGAACCTTATGTGAGTAAAATAACTGTCTTTACCATAATACCAAGATATGGTGAAGTAAAGGAAGTCATCAGACCCATCTCATCAAGGCCACTTGAAAGTGTTAATGTCTTCCAAATGTCAAAACAAGATGGCATTTTAGTTAAAAATCGTCAAATTCCTTGAGTGTGTGTTAATAAAACACATGAAATATATGCTAAAAAGACTGAAGTTTTAATTTTTAAACTGGTTTCATTGAAGTCTTACAAAGAATTTTAAGACATTGCAATCTGTATTTCTAGTGCTAGGACCAACTTCATGGGCCTGAGACCAGTCCCACAGACCCTGTGCTGAGAAGGGCACTGTGCTTAGGGTTTAAATATTTTGTGGTTGTCCTTTTGAAATCCCAATAATTTTATCTTCAGCTTTGTGCTTTGTAAGTGAAGCCCTACAGAACAATGGAGTATTGTGCTTACGGGCTTGGAACTTTGGCTCACAGGTGATCCTGCCTCCTGCCAACCCCCCTGGCCTGGTTTCCCAACTGCCTGCTCTTCCGTGGTTGGTGCCTTGGGTCTATCTAACCTATCCCTCTCTGCCTCTGCCAACCACTGTGAATGCCCTGCAGCCCTGGGGGGGAGGGGGCTGGGTGCAGGGAGGGGTGGGGTTGGATGTGCGTCTCTCTTGTGTCTCAGGGTGGGGCACAGTGTTCACTATTCCCACTGCTGACTGGCAGCACTGTGATGCATGTGCAGATCTCTAGCAAGGCTCTCAGCCACCCCGGAAGCAGATACCAACTGCACTCTGCACAGAAGCTGTAACCATGTGGTGGTTCTCTGTGCACAGTCATTTGTGACATGGCCCAGAAGGGAGGGGAGATGACTGAAAAAAAGGGAGTATCCCCTTGCATCACTGAATTGCATCATTGAATAGCAACTAATAACATCATGATATGTCAAGAGAGAGAGATTGTGAAAGAAAGGAAAAAAGTTGTATGTATCAGTACCTTTAATGGCCTTTGTTAATACTTTTTGGAGCAAGCAGCTCAATATTGTCATTTTTCACTTAGCACTCAAATTATATAACTGGCCATGCTTAGTGCCCATTGTGCCAAGCACATAATGGTTATGAATACATATTTCTTTAATGGGTGATGAATATAATCTTCATTAAAGAGATTGCCACTTCAACCATGACAACTTCAATATATCAAGTGATGAGATATTTTGTATTTCCTCTACCAAGGAGAATGTACCTAGTTAGCTAAAGGGAAGGATGTGGGATAGTGGCTAGTGTCACATTTTTGGCTGATTACAGGGCATGGATAGAGTAACAAGACTGTTCTTGTCCATGTATCATCCATGAAAAAAGGCTAAGATTCAGGACCATACTATGTCTAAATCCAGTACCTTTCACTCTTGCTTCATTGCAAGAGATTTAAAGAGTGTGAGGTGGGTGGGCCACGGTGACTCAGTGGCAAGAACGCTTGCCTGCCATGCCAGAGGACCCGGGTTCGATTCCCGGTGCCTGCCCATGTAAGAAAATTAAAATAAATAAATAAATAAATAAAGAGTGTGAGGTATGGAACTCAAAGGATCTCTTTGTCAAATAATCTCAGTTTTATCCTCATTCTAAGCTTGGCTTTTGTTCAAGATTTCCTTTAGGGGAAAATAAAAGTTTGAACATCACTACCAAAACAGATATCTTTAAAAATAAAGCTGGCTTCTTCTGCTTCAAGGAAGATGGAATAGATGTAATTTTCCCTATTCCTGACAGATAAAAACTACAGATGTTTTATATAGAAGACAGATGTAAGAGGACCCTGAAAGGTGGAAAAAAATAGGATAAACCAGTTAGTGACCTTGTGCTCTAATTAACACAGTGATGAGTTCCCTGGGTTATCTTTCTTTTTGGGGGGTTGGGGAGGGTGCATGGAAGGCGAGCATTCTACCACTGAATCACCCATGCACCTCCGGGTTTTCTCTTGTGTCATATATTCCATACTAGGAACTGAAAAAGGCCATACCTGGAAACACCGTTGCCTACAAGCAGAAGAGTCCTAATGAAAGCCTATACTCTGTAGCCAAAGGACTAGAAAGTAGCAGCCTAGCAAGATGGAAAACTTATTTAAGGCAATAACCACTGTTTTCCAACAAAATAGCACAGAAAATATGTGGCCCCACCCATATCCATATCAGCAAAGGCCAAATGGGAACCCTAGAATTCTACACCTATGAAGTGGTAACAACATGCCATCCCCAAATCCCATTGGAGTGGTATCAGAAAAGACCAAAAAGGGCACTAGGTATTCATCCTCCCAGCTGGTCATAGGCCCACCACCACCTCCTCCTGCAGCATGAGTGGAGATAAAATTGAGGATCCTCAACTTTGACCCCACCCAGCATTAACATGCCCATCTTCCTCCCCACCCCCCGTATGTCAAAGGAGGCCCACAGAAGGTTAGGACTTTTGGCATCAACAAGAAGTAATGAAGCCTCCTCTTGTGGTGGCAGTAGACACCATGTGAGTGGTAGAAATCTCACCCCACCCAATAGTAATGAGTCCCCCATCTTGGATACCAAAAGAAACTGATTGGGAAATTGGTACTTCTCCCTCTACCTGGCAGTAATGGGGTGGCACACCTTCCTTCCCCTGCTGGAATAGAGTTGGTAAAATAGAATGTTTCAATAAGATCCAAAGTCTTATAATGCAATTCAAAAATGTCCAGTTTTCAATAGAAAAATCATTTGCCACATTAAAAATCATCTGATTCTTTGAAAAAAAGTCTAAAAATGATTCTAATAAATCTAACCAAAAAAGAAAGAAAGGAAGAGAAGATACAAGTGATCAATATTACAGATAAAGTAGGGGCTATCCTACAGACCCTGCAAACATCAAAAAGATAATAAGGGAATACTAAGAACAATTCTACAAGACATGGATGAAATGGACAAATTCCCATCAAAATGTAAACTAACACAGCTCACGCAGTATAGCATAGATAGTTTGATAGCCTCATAACTATTAAGGAAATTAAATTTAGTTTCAAATAACTCCTAAGAAAGTGATCTCCAGATCCAAATAATTCCACTAGAACATTCTACCAAATGTTTAAAGAAGAATTAACACCAAATCCTAGCAATCTTTTCCTGAAAATAGAAGAAAAGAGAACATTTCCAAGTCATTTACTAGTTACTATTACCCTGATACTAAAACCAGCATAGATAGTACATAAAAATAAAACTATAAACCAATATGCCTCATGAATATAGATGCAAAAGTCCTTAACATACTATTAACAAATAGAATTCAAGGATATATAAAAAGAACTATGCAGCATGACCAAGTCACGTATTTTTCCAAGGATGCAAGGTTGGTCAAATGTTTGAAAATTATTCAATATGATCCACCACATCAAGAGTTAAAGTAAAAAATTACATGATTTTATAATCAATGCAGAAATAGCATTTGACAAAATTCAGCACCCATGAATGATCAAAACTCTCAGAAAAATATGAATAGAGAGGAACTCCCTCAACTTGATAAAGATCATCTACAGAGAAACCTACAGCTAACATGCTTAATGGTGAAAAAACTGAATGCCTTTCCACTAAGATGGCAAACAAGGCAAGGAGGACTGCTCTTACCACTCTGATTCAATGTAGTGTTCGGATCTCTAGCCAGTGCAATAAGAAATAAGAAGAAAGAAAGGCTTTCTTCCAAGAAAGACTGGAGGAAGTAAAACTGTTTTTATATTCAGATGGTGTGATTGTCTATGTAAAAAAAACCCAAGGAATCTACCAAGAAACTTCTAGAATGAATCATTGCTCTCAGCCAGGTTGCATGATACACGTTAAACATTCAAAAACAATTATATTTCTATATACTAAAAATGACAACATGGTAATAGAAACAGAACGTAAAAATACAATACCATTTATAATCACTAAAAATAGACGTAGTAGGTGAAAATCTAAGAAAGCATATATAGACTGTGTAGGTAGAAAATTGCATATTGCTGATGAAGAAAATCAAAGAAGATATAAATAAATAGAGAGATATACCATATTCATGGATTAGAAGAGTCAAGCTAGTAAAGATGACAATTATTCCCAAATTAATATATATATACACACATATATATATAAACACAATTCTTATTAAAATCTCAGAAATAATTTTTGTAGATAAAGATGAGACGACCCTACAATTTACATGGAAGGTAAAGGAACCAGAATAGATAAAACAATTTTATGAAAGAACAAACTGGAAGAAATCAGTTTACCCAATTTCAAGACCTACTATTTCACTACAGTAATCAAGATTGCGTGGAATCTTGCCCAAGTGAGTTTTAATAAAGGTACAAACATAATTCAATGCAGAAAAAAATGACCTTTACACAAATGGTGCTGGAGCATTTGGACATCCATAAGCAAGGGGAACCTTGACCTAAGCCTCACACCTTATTAAAAAATTAACTCAATGTGGATCGCAGACTTAAATTGAAAACATAAAACATTGAAACTTTTAGGAAAAAAAGTATGAGAAAAGTTTTGGGATTGAAGGTTGGGCAAAGAGTTCTTAGACTTGACACCAAAAGTATGATATACCAAAGAAAAAATGGATAAAATAGACTTCATAAAAAGTAAAACTTTTGTTCTGCTCTGTTAGGGGAATTAAAGGTCAAGCTGCAGAATGGGAGAAAATATTTGCAAATTACATATCTGACAAAAGACTAGTATCTAGAATTTATAAAGAACTTTCAAATTTCTACAATAAAAAAGCAAACAATCCAAGTAGAATATGGACAAAATACATGAAGAGAGATTTCACTGAAGAAGATATACAGATGGAAAATAAACACATGAAAAGACATTCAACATCATTAGCCAATAGCAAATTGCAAATTAATACTACAGAGATGCCACTACATACTTAACAGAATGGCTAAAATGAAAAATAGTGATAATAGCAAATACTGATGAGGGCATAGAGAAAATGGATTACAATATTTATTTATTTATTTATTTATTTATTTATTTATTTTGCATGGGTAGGCACGGGAAATTGAACCTGGGTCTCTGGCATGGCAGGTGAGAACTCTGTCTGCTGAGCCACCATGGCCCATCCATATTACTTATATTTTTAATGATGGTGATATAAATGGTATAATCATTCTGGAAAACAATTTTGGAGTTTCTTTAAAAATTATATATGCAATTGCCATAGGACACAGCAATTGCTCCCTGGTTTTTTAAAATTCCCAGAGAAGTGAAGACGCACACACAAAGCCTATACACAAATGTTTATAGCAGTTTTATTTCATAATAACCCAGAACTGGAAACAATACAGATATCCTTTAATAGAAGAATGATTAAACAAACTGTGGTACATGCATACGAAGGAACACTACCACTCAACTATAAAAACGGGTGGGATTATTGTTCACGCAACAAGTTGAATGAATCTCCTGAGAATTATGCTGAGTGAAAAAGTTACTTCTCTGATTCCATTTATATACCATTCTTGAAAGACATAGGGTACAGACTAATGGTGGCCAAGGGTAAAGGAAGGGGTATAGGCTAGATGGAAGTAGTTGTGTCTATTAAAAGGCAATGTGAGGGATATGTGGTGACGGAAATGTTCCATTTCTTTATTCCATCAAATTGGATAACTGACTTGTGATAGTGTACAATAGTTTTGTAAAATGTTACCGTTTTGGTTTGCTAAAGCAGCCGAAATGCAACATACCAGAAATTGATTAGCTTTTCAAGGGGGATTTATCAAGTTACAAGTTACAATTCAAAGGCCATGAAAATGTCCTAATTAAGGCACCAACAAGAGTATGCCATCTCAGAGGAAAGGCAACAGGCATCCGGGAAGACTGTCAGCTGGGAAGGCATGCAGCTGACGTCTGAGACCCTTGTTTCCAGTTTGTTGTTTCCAGATTCTGATTCCAGTGGCTTTCTCTCAGAGTGTCCGTGAACCCTCACTTAGCTTCTCTGGAGCAAACTCTGGATTTCATCTCTTCGTTTCCTTGGCTTTCTCCAGGTTCTGGCTATTTCTGTGAATTCTTGCTTAGCACCCGGGGAATTTCGGTCTGCCTCTCTCAACAACCAGAGCGCTCTTAAAGGACTCCGGTAAATGGATTAGGACCCACTTGAATGGGAAGGGTCACGTCTTCATGGAAACAATCCAATCCAAAGATCCCACCCACAATGTTGCCCCCATGAGATTGAATTAAAAGAGCATGGTTTTTCTGGGGTACATAATATTTTCAAACCAGCACAATTACCATTGGGGAAAACTGGGTAAAGCCTATACGAGACCTTTTTGTCTTATTTTTACAACTGCATGGAGATCTACAATTATCTCAACATAAGACATTTAATTAAAAAATTTTAAATCCTGGATATACCAACATTCCTATTAGGAAAGAATCATAGCAACTGTATTAAGTTGACTTTGCTTTTCAACAATTAGGCTCATGAAGATCTTAAAAATTTTTACAAAGTAAAGCATTACCTCCCGCACTTTTTATGTCATATCATTCTTCAACTGCTTATAACTAACTCTAGTGAAAAATAGGAAAACATACTCAGGTAGCCTCTAACATAACATCTCAAATGATCATTCAGTATTTCCCAACAAAACAACAAAGCTAGAAAGCTTTTGCTCAGTCAAAATCAATGCAAAACTGCCACAAATAGGAATATAATGAAAATTGAAGGAGTGATAAGCAACTCTAGAAGAAAAAAAATTTGAGCAGTGTGCTGTTGTCATGAAAGCACTAATGCACATTTCTAAAAATCCCTATTCATATGCTTATGCACTTACCAAAAATATTCACACTCTAGTATTTTAATATATGCCTTGGGTGTTTATTAATAGGCACTTTGGAAAATCATCCAGGCCACTGGCTTCCTTCCTTTTAGTGCTGGGAAACAGTAATTTACTAAATAGCAACTCATTAATGTGAAAGAGTTAATGGAGAGATTACATTATACATTTTGATAATCTGCTTCAATAAATATAACCACATAATGATGATTATTTAGAAATATAAGTGGTAATCATAAATATAAATAAAGACATTATTTACAAAGTTTGGACCAGCAATATTTTCCAACATATTATATAATGAAAGTGAGATTTTTTTTCTTTTAAGTCTTTTTATTCTAGGATGTTGGTACTTGGAATTATGGAGAGCAAGAAATCTTTTCAAGGAAAGTCCAGAGAAAATATCTTGGATGATTCTAGCAAGTTCTTTGTCCTGGAAACTGTTATGGGTATTATCAAGTAATCCGTTTTACCTTGCTTTTCACTTCCCATAAAGGCAGGGTATCCCAATCACCACAAAGCCAGTGAGTCTTCCCTGCTTTTCATGCAGAACAGCTTCCCAGCAAGGAAGAATATGAAAATGATGCACAGAAGATGGAAACTTGTACTATACAACTTTCTTTCTTTTTGTTTCCTAGAGTCAATCTGAAGGAAACCCCAGAGAGAGGAGAAGGAGGAAGAAGAGATGCCAAAAGCAGGCGATGGAAGAAGCAAAGTGAGGAGATGAGAGCAACGGGCATCACAAGCATCCTCGGATGGAAATGAGAAGAAGCTGGAGATTGGTCATGTTCACTGTTATCATTTTCTTATATATTCTAAATCTGAGCGCTTTCATGGAGAAATCATATGCACTTTCATAAAAAAGTTTACAGATAAACCATTTTTACTTTAGTGTACCCATTCCATTATATTTTTAGTTCATTTATTCCTCAGCACTTCAATTTATAGGCCAAAAAGCTCTCTATATAGGTGATAGTGAATACTAATTTTTTTTTTCAAATTTGTTCAGTTATTATCGTCATGGAATGGGTACATATTTGCATCCATCTTTTTAAAAAATAGATATTCTTTAATTGAATAGCCATTTATCTGCCACTATTTTATTCAGCCTTCTGTACATCCTGTTTTTATTTCTGGAGACTGAAATTTTAGATGATTCTGAAATAAATGAGGCAGAAGTGACCATTCTGTGGGTGATCTTTGGAGCTGTGCTCCAGTGGGTGTCCCCTAGGACAGAAGGAAGCTAGTGAAGGTGCTCTCTAAGGAAAACAAAATCATTATGCTTGCTTCCCCAAGAGCTCTCAGAGAAGGTAGAAAGGTTTGGTGGGGATTTGCATTTGCAGTATTCTGCATAATCGGTTCTCAGCATTCCTCTCTAACAGGGCCTAGGACATAGCAGTCTGTGCCAGACACACTCCAGATCCATTCTGCTTCCTTTACCACCCTGCTATCTGGCCCAGAGGCTGTACATGGGCAGGCTTCTGTGCCCTCTGGCTAATAGTGGGTATCACCCAGTGAGTAGCTTTGGCAGGAGGAGAGAAAAAAATGTTCTTAAATATAATCCATTCCTGTGGGTGTGAACCCATTGAAAAGTAGGATCTTTTCATAGGTCTACTTGTTAAGATGTTACCTACCTCATTTTAGAATGGATCTTAAGCCTATTACTGAGTCCTGTATAAATGAAATGAAAAAAGAGAGAGAGAGAGAGAGAGAGAGAGAGAGAGAGAGAGAGAGAGAGAGAAGGAGAGAGAGAGAGAGAGAATCACAGAAGAAGGTGAAACCAACAAAACCCAGAAGAGAAGAGAGAGACCAGCTGACACCACCATGTGCCTTGCCGTGTGGTAGAGGAGACAAGGATCATCAGCAGCTGGTCTGTGGGCAGAAAGCGTCACCTTGATTTGGACATTTTTCCCAGCCTCTAAACTGTAAGTGAATAAATTCCCATTTTTTAAGCCAAACCCATTTCATGATACCTGCTTTGAGCCAGCCTAGAAAACTAAAGCATCACTAAAGTAATATTTATAAAACACATTAAGAGAAAAAGAAATAAGATAAAATTCCTTTAGACTCATGCCACTCAAAGTAACAATTGTTGCCATTTTGAGCTAGTTCCATGTAGGCTTTATTTAATGTTCTTAAATGATGTTTCACAACACTGCTTTGAAATGTTAAAATTTGAAACACTATGGATATCTTTGCACTCCTTCACAAATTTTTTAAAAATAAAATGCATGCTCACTGTAAAATATCCAACTTATAGAAAAAATTTCATTTCTCATCAACCCCACACTCTATAGGAGAGGACACTCAAAATAGTTTGTTGTAATGTCCTTAAGTTCTCTTCCTGTCTACATACAAACATCCATGCATGCATGTACCCAATATGTATGTCATTGTTCGTTTAACAAATCCTCTATATTAGGATAGTTATGTTATTTCCAATATTTTATTATCATATTCAAGTTCAAAGCTTTCAGTAGCTGACATAATCAAGGCTATATGGATCCCACCTTTAAATTAAAATTGACCCAAGAGAATTACAAACTTTTGTGCGACACTAAAATCAGTTTACATTTTTTTCCAAGAATCCTCAAAGAGAAAACAGTAAATGAGGCATGCCATCGACGACCTTCTAACAAAAAACATAGCAATGGGTTTCATAAGGAAATTTATTTTTGTCCCGGTTGTCTCCCATTACACGAAATAATATTTGCTTATTGTAGAAAACTTTAAAAAGACGTATAATCAAACTAAAATATATATATAACTTCTCCATAATTCTCAATACACAGAGATGGCCCCTGTTTTTATTTTAATGTAAATTCATTTGTAAATTTTTTCCCCTCATGAAAAAGAGATCACATTTTGCATGCTGGTATCAAACATTCAAGGAACATCTGCTTGGAGTGAAAAAGTTCTGAGCAGGTTTGTGATCAGGGAGAATTTGTAGATTTTCCTGCATTCCTACTTCATAACCTGGGAGTCCTGGTCCACCCCATTTGTTACTTGGTCTCCCCACTTCCCTTTACTCATGAGCACCAGTGGTCTTTCAATAAAGCCCAGAGTTGTTTACATTACTTGAAGCCAACAAGCTGAAATGATGCACTTGGAAGTTGAGGGTTTCCATGTTATTTTTCCAAATTCCTATTTGGGTCTCTCAACTCCATCTGTTGAATCATCCATACCTTTATCCTTTCTCACACACAAAGTTCTGTTAAATAATTGAGCCTCTTTTTCTGAGACATATTGTTCCTTTAATCTATCTGTATAGTTTTCAGTTTTGGCTTTTTGTTGGTGAGAATTTCATTCAGCCAACAAATATTTATTGAGAGGCTGCTATGTGCCAGGAACATCTGATTAAAACTTACAAAGAGGTATAAAGGCAGAAAATGTGGAGGAGGATGCTACTTCACATTGAGTGGTCAGAAATGTTTTTGAGAAAGTGACAGTTGAGCCAAAAACTGAACAAAATGAGGAAACGATCCAGGTGAATATTTAGGGGAAGAACATTCCAAGCAGAAGGAAAAGCAAGTGCAAAATCCCTGAGATCAGAACAGGACTGGTATATTGGAGGAAGTGGCTGGAGCTAAGAAATTGGGAGGGAGAAGCAGGGGAGGAAGACAGAGGGGGCAGGATTGGCACCCAGAGACTCTGAGCTTTGGGAACCCCTGAAGCCTTTGGCTTATATTCTATGGGGGATGAAAAAGCGTGAGAGGTTTTAGAGTGAAGGAGTGAAAGTCACTGATATGTCTGGCTGTTGTTTTGGGAATAGATCCCAGGGGAGAAGGAGGGAAACAAGAGTGGAAGCAGGGACATTAATCAGAATGACTTTGTGATAATCTAGGTGAAAGCTTTATAATATGGGGCAAACATTGGAGGGATAGCACTGGTGAAGGATGGAAGGATTAGCTGTGAGCCTCTAGGGTACAAGATTTTAGTCTTCGTCTTCCTGTTATCAGCCAGCCTAGGCTTGGGAGGTTGTCCAATAAATGCTGGTTGAATGGACTCCTTCACTGGGCATTGACCATATGGCTAAGGCCACTGACTGCCAGGGCTCCATGCCAGTATTGCCCCCTCTCCACTATTGTCCCCCAGGTTTATTTCCCTTCCCCTTGGAGAAAATGTTCCAGAGTCACTGTATTTTTCCATTCTTCAGAGCTCTGCTTACCTGTTCTTTCTTCTGGAATGTCTTTCTCATGGACAACTTCTTTCTCTTTCAAAACCTGGTGACTATCGAGCTGTCCATTTGTTCATTCAATAAATATTGACAGAGCATTTGGTCTTCACTGGGCACATTTTGGGGCTCTTGTAATATGCCCATAAGTGAAACAGGCAAAAATCTCTGTGTTTGTGAAGCTTACCTTCTAGCAGGGGAACTGAGAAAGTAAATAATAGAAAAAAAAAAAAAGAAGTAAATTTTATGACATGCTAGAAAATAAAAGGTGGTATGGAAAAATGACAGAGGTGCAGCTGGAAGCGGGGACTCTTAGCTGAGGGCTGGGGCAATTTGCATGATTATCATGGAGGCAGCCCAGATTCACACTGAGCTCCCCTAGATATGTTCACCCAAGGTCCTCGTGGGATCCTTTAAACAGTTCTTCTGTGTTTTTCTTTCTTATTCACTGTTTCCTTTTAATTCATTTCTTCAAAGGTATGCCTGTTAATAACTTTTTAGTACAGCAGGAAAAATGTTTATTATTTTAGAGAATAGCAACTTACATGTACTTTGCATTTTATAGTTTTTGAAGTACTTTCATATGTATATGACCTCAAATCATGTTATAGAGATATTGAGACAAATTCTTGAAGTTTTATACAATAATAATAATAATAAGTGGTAGATGCAGAAATACAGCCCAGTTTCCTGAGAGGGAAAAATCCTGAAAATTATATCCTACAGTGGTTTTGACCATAAATGATTTTTTAGCTTCATGTCAGCATTCCACCAAGGCAAACAGCATGCACATGGTATCAGTGAAGCCGTGTAGTGAAATTTGTATTAACATGAACAAAAAACAAGCCAAGTAAATATGTATAAGAATGCATTATCTGTTATCAGTCAATGTGTTGGATCAGAAATCTTAGGGTTTACACTCAATTTGTTAAATGAGATTCGCTATTTTGTTTTATATGTACATAAAATTTTCCATTGTAAGTACATTTATTTATTGGTTCCATGATCATTTTGATCTCATCATGAGATATTTTGATTTCATAATGTTGAGGGAAAATGTGGAAAGGGTAGAAGGGAAGAATATTGCAAGGATGGGAGGTGGGAAGGAAATAGATCCTATTTCCATACCGTTGCAAAAGTACACCCTGAAAGGGGCCTGCTTACCCCAGGTCAGCCATAGGATTGCCCCTGAGGCCCCCCAGAAAGGGAGCAGGCTTCTTCCTAAACAGAGAGCCATCACCCCAGGGTCCTAAATCATCCATTGTTCAGAAATTCTATGTTAACCCAAAATTCCTTTGCTCTGTGCCATTTCTCCTATTTTTCTGTAGTATTTAAATCTGGTTCTTGGATGAGTTGCTTTTGTCTAATATGGAGCTATGTATGCCAAGAGTGCTCGGTGTAACTATGTAAGTGAGTCTTTGCCCAAAAATTAATAGGATGGGGGATGAGTTTTCATCTGGTTTGAACCTCAGAGAATAAAACCCCAACTGCACATCCCCATGTTTTCACAGAAAGATTATACAATGCACTTGGGAAGCATCCTGACTTGGCCTCACCTCAATAGCCTTCCAGCCTAGTGGTTGGCATCAGCTTGGGCCAAGAGAAGGTTGGAGAGAAGCAATATGGCCATTCCATGAGAAATGCAAAGAGGTAACCTCCTTCTTATGCCACCATGATCTCCCACATATTCAGCATCCATGGGAATGCCAGTGAATCTCTGCCTTCAAATTATACCGTGATCCTAGTGGGTCATTTGTTGGAGAAATTACTCCATCTCCCCTTACTGTGATATTGTTGGAAAATGCTTAACATTCCAATAGTCACAGTTTCTGTAATGCATCATATCATAATATAAGTAATACTCCCCTTTGGCGAGTATTTGTATTTAAGAAGCAAAATTATTGCTTTAAAAGAATCACAGCGAATCTTTTTTTTTTTTTTTAAAGAAAAAGGTCTAAACAGTTGATGCCAAATGCCATACACAATATAAAACAGATAGCAAATTCTCTGGTTCAAAATAGCTGTTAGCCCTGCTGATTATCTTCAAAACATGCATATCTGATGTCTTCTATTGAATTGTGTTGCATGGTTGCCTATGACAGCAGAGGGAAATGACTTGGAAAATACCAAAAAAGTATAAAACTTTAGAACAACAACTTAAAGTGTTTAATGAACTATAAACAGCCTCCACTGTTTAAATGTCTATGAGCAGTTCAATGACAAAGAACAACAAAGAAGGAATAGAAAATTGTGCAATTTATAATTAGAGCTATTAGGAGTACTAAAGTGAATATAGAAAGTAGCTACTAAAAGCAAACTGCTCAACAACATACTAGAGGGTGTATCTATAGTTGCCCTTAGAAAGGTAATCCATAAAAGCACATTTTTTATCTGCTTGGTGTCAGCATGTAGGCAACAAAGTACATTCTGCCCAAAGAATGCTTTCTATTATATGCAATAACAGCTATATTACACATTTACAGTGATGTGCATTCTTGTGGCATCATGTTCAACTCTGGGAAAATAGACTCTTTCTGGGTCCCCTAAGCTGAAAATTTGTCAATAATATATAAATGAACTTAATGTAGGCTTGTCCAAGATTTATCCCTTCTTCTTTTATACATAGGAGATTTGGAGCATCTTCATTTACTACAAATGAGTTGTTGCAAGATAAGCATGAGCACTTGGTTTGTTAATTATAGGGTGCCTTGGCATTTAAGAAGAGCCATGTGTGGTAAGGGAGAGAAAATGTGCCAGAAACCCATCACATTCCTAATCATGTCCATAATTCACAGTGTCCATAATAAACACAAACAAAACAAACAAAAACATCATTGTATAGAATCACTGCACAGTCTTTTTTCCTGTCTCAGTGATCTCTATTGCTTTGAAATTACTTCTCCACAGTACTCTCTTATAGCACAGGGTATCTTTACATGACAGTTGCAAAAATCCTTCAATGCAGACAAGTTCAAGTGTAGTATGAACACCAGTAATTGAGATATTCAAGTCCCTTGATTGATGACACCCTGAGTTCCCTAAGCCTTGTATTTGAAGGAGGGAAGTTTGGGAGTCTTTAGATCTTGCACATTGACTCAATCCCTTTGAATCTGTTTCCTCTCTTGTAAAATAATGCAGATCATGATACTCAATTCACAGGTCCTCATTAGATTAAATGGACAACGTACATGCATAAACATATGTACAAACATACATACATACACACATGCATACATATAGTATCAGGCTCAATAAATTGTAGCTCATCTCCTTAGCCATGTTTCCTTAAGATAAATTTTCTATTCTTTTCCCAAGAAAATGAAATAAAATCCTGTTAAGAGAACATGGGGAAGTGACCTTGACAAAGTTGGAATGAGGAGAGCAAGAAGTAGGGAGAGGGGCCCACAGAAGAACTTGTATTTTATTGTTGATTTGTTTTGCTGCTTTGACAATTCTTCAATTGTTTGGAACAAGCTTACCAAATAATAGAAGGCACTTGGTCAGGTGACCTTGTGTCAAAGAACCTGTATCCATGGGTACTATTGTAAAGGTGTCCATAGACTCTCTAACAACCATGGACTTGACTGAGTTATAATGAACCTGTTTCCCATCATCCTATAGTTTTCAGAAGCAGCTCAGTGCTGCCCTGAGTTGGTCCTCTTTGGTTAACATTCCTTGGTTTGGTAACACTGCCCTTCTCCAGGCTTCACTTGCCCATGTTCTACTTCCCCACTTGGAAATGAATTCCCTTGGGTCCATCATTCAAATGATCATCCAATAATCCATTTAACTATAAGGGTTAAGGAAGGTACTATTAATAATTATGTCAATACTATATACATAAATTGGAACTACCTCCAGCAAACTGGGATGCTTGGATATTCTACATAGAGATAAAAGAGATACACCAAGTAAAGCATCTTCTGTTTCACCACAATTTGTGAACCATAGGGGGAATAAAAAAATAGATAAAGCAAGGTTCTTATCCTTGGACAGTTGACAAATATGAAAAATGTAAACATTATGAGCTGAAATATGATATACAGTCTAAGCCATAGGCATAGGTGCTTTGGAAAGAAAGATGAATCTAGTACTATCTGAGAAGGCAGGATGGTTGGAAGTAACCTTTAGGTCAGATCTTGAAAGACTGATGGCCATGAATTGGCAGCAAGATGGTTTCTAGACAAATGAGCTTCAACAGAAGTGAAGAGAGATGAATGGTTCAGCTTCCTTTGTGACAATTCTAAATCTTTTCCAGTTTTCACAAGTGTCACAATCACTCCCCACTCACCCCAACATAAAACATTAGCTCATATTTAAGAAAGAAAAAGGCAGGATGTAAAAAGTGTAGCTCCTCTATTTTCTTCTCTCCGATTTCATAGATGTAATCTGTACCCACACACTCAGTCTTCTTCAGTCCCGTAGATCACGACTCCTCCCTGGGCTTTTAAATTCATCTTTTTAATCTCTTTCCAGGTCTTTTCCTCTTAGTTAATCCCACCCTCCCCTCTATTTTCAGTCTCTTCACTTGCTCCTTCTGGTTCCTACTCAGTTCTCATAAACATGACTCACCATCTCCCCTCATATTTATAAAACAGAATCCCTCCATTTGCTACGTGTTTTCTCTAACGAATGTCCTATTTCTCTTTATGGCTATGCACCTTAAAGAATTTTCTTCTGTGGAACTACATTTTACCTCCCAGGAGGCAGATCTCATTGTCCACCACCCCATGGAAACTGCTCCAGAAGATATCATAGATACCCACTTTATGTCTTCATCTTAATTTCTATGTTATTCAACATCATTGACCACCGTCCTCCTCCTCTCTTAATGTTCATGATATCACTCTCAGTTAATTCTTTTCAGTCTTCATATATTCCTAAACCTACTCCTGAAGGCTTAATGCCCCCTGGCCCCCAGGTTATTACCTCAACTATTTTCAGTCTCAAAGTCTGTTCTTCCCTCTGAATTTATTCATAATGGTAGTTCACAATGCCAGCCTTAGTCCTTTTAGCAAATTCTCTTCTGCAGTTACAGGAACACTTGTCTGCAACTTCTGATGGACATAGTTTTCCGGGCTTTCGAAATATTTTGCCAGTAGCACTTTCCTGCCTATGTAGGATGCCTCCGCAAAACAGATGGAGTCAAATGTAACTCCTTTTCACTTTTCTTGTGATAAGACAAAAATAAGGATGGAGCCCAAGAATTTCCACATAACAGGTTCTATCATCATAGAATTAAACTAGTAAATAATTAATGAAGCAATCTGAAAGAGCAAACCCATTGTAGTACATCCCAGAACAGAGCCCACTGGTAGTTTGATATTGGAAGAAAATAAATGAATGGAAAATACAATGATGGATGATGGAAAACAGACAGAGTAGGGAAATCAAGTAATGAGACCATTTGCAATATTTTGAAGGTTAGCTAGACATGGCTGGAAGTTGATTACATCACACCAGACAGCCACTTGAATACTTTACTGGGATTCCATCAGGATTCCTGTAGTATATATTTGAATTTATAGCAGTGTATAATCTTTTTACACAAGCTTTTGCCTCTTTCAGATCACCAAAGTATAGTTTTTGTGCACTGAAGACAAATTTAATATACTCTTTTTTTAACTTTTTTTATTAATTAAAAAAATTAACAAACAACACATTTAAATATCATTCCATTCTACATATACAATCAGTAATTCTTAATATCGTCACGTAGTTGCATATTCATCATTTCTTAGTACATTTGCATTGATTTAGAAAAAGAAATAAAAAGACAACAGAAAAAGAAATAAAATGATAATAGAGAAAAAAAAACTATACCTACCATACCCCTTACCCCTCGCTTTCATTTACCACTATTTCAAACTGAATTTATTTTAACATTTGTTCCCCCTATTATTTATTTTTATTCCATATGTTCTACTCTTCTGTTGATATAGTAGCTAAGAGGAGCATCAGACATAAGATTTTCACATTCACAGAGTCTCACTGTGAAAGCTCTATCATTGTTCAATCATCATCAAGAAACATGGCTACTGGAACACAGCACTACATTTTCAGGCAATTCCCTCCAGCCTCTCCACTACATCTTGAACAACAAGGTGATATCTACTTAATGTATAAGAATAACCTCCAGGATAACCTCTCGACTCTGTTTGGAATCTCTCAGCCATTGACACTTTGTCTCATTTTACTCTTCCCCCTTTTGGTCGAGAAAGTTCTCTCAATTCCTTGATGCTAATTCTCAGCTCATTCTAGGGTTTTTCTCAGTCCTTTGATGCTGAGTCTCAGCTCATTCCAGGATCTCTGTCCCACGTTGCCAGGAAGGTCCACACCCTTGGGAGTCATGTCCCATGCAGAGAGGGGGAGGGTGGTGAGACTGCTCATCATATTGGCTGGAGAGAGAGGCCACATCTGAGCAACAAAAGAGGCTCTCTTGGGGGTGACTCTTAGGCCTAAATTTTAAGTAGACTTGACCTATCCTTTGTGGGGTTAAGTTTCATGTGAACAAACCCCAAGACTGGGGGCTCAGCCTATAGCTTTGGTTGCCCACACTGCTTGTGAGAATATCAAGAATTCAACTTGGGAAATTCAACTTGGGAAAGTTGAATTTCTCCCCACTCTCACCATTCCCTGGAGGGGGCTTCCAAATAATTTTACAGTCACTGATCAAATCATTCTGGGATTTATCGGGGGATCACTCTGGACAAACCAACAAAATCTCATGTCCTACCTGAGTTTCCAAGTACTTATGACATTCAATCAAACTATCTACATGAGTTATATTAGGAAATGCTCTAGTCAAAATCTAAATTTTGTAACAAATAAACATTTTTTGCTTTAGTCTCACACATAGGGTGACATTTTAAAGTATTAATTATCATCTATTTTCAGTACCCTGCAGTAATGTCATTCCTTTGTTCTTCCTCATGCCAAAACATTTTTAAAATTTGTACATTGTACATTTCACTATTATTATACACTCTAGGTATTCCTAGATTATACCATCTCGATCTTTAACATCTACCTTTCTTTCTGATTTCATTTATGTCCCCATCCCTCCTCCCTCTATCATTCTCACATGCAGCTTCATTCAGTGTTGACCGACATTAGTGAATAAACTTGGAATATGTCATTGGTAACAGAGACCATCAGGAGATAGAAACAGAGTAAGATAATGGGTAATTGGAGCTGAAGGGATACAGACTGTGCAACAGGACTGGATACAAAAACTCAGAAATGGCCAGCACAATGCTACCTAACTGTAATGTAATTATATTATACTCTTAAGTGGTCTAAACATCACCTGGATATTTAGAAACAGTTTGCCTTCTTCCATAGAACTTAACAGATCCAAAAGAGCCCCTACTAAATGTGTAGAAGTTTATTTCATTGCATCAACTTTTGATGAAAACTGGGTTTTCAATTTCAGGTGCAGCCATTTGTGAATAAAATGAGTATTCTGCATGTCATACCACCTTGAAATTTAATGTTCATGCTTTAGTCACAAGTTTACCATCTCCCTTTGATTTAGAATCAGGTCCTTTGTTTGTTCCACATGAGCAGCTAAGAGTGCACTGATGCATTTCAGTTGCAACAAGAAAAACAACTGAATCGAAAAAGAAAAAAAAAAAACCACCAATTGATTTCCACCCATGGTAATTATAAGATCTTTCTTACTTTGTGTGATTCCTGTGCACAGTTAATCATCCTTTAACAATAACAAAAATATTAATCTTTTTAACACATTAATGATGTTTGGGCTGTATTTTAAGAACATCAATAAAGTGCTGTGAAACTGGTTCAGCATTTCTTTAGAAGCCTAGGTTTTTCTCTTTCATTTGTCCTCACTCTGGAGTGGCTGGCTGCCTCACATTTGAATTTCCACCATTTTTGCCTTTGCAAGATTTAGTCAGTGCCAGTCAGACCTCTAATGTTATTTTAATGTGTGTGGGGTGTGTGTGTGTGCGTGTGTTGGTTTAATTCAAAATATATTTTCATTTTAAAGTTATAATGACTAAGTACACCTGCTCACTTAAAAATTAGCACCTAGTTAGGCAGTTTTCAATAGCCTAATCATCTTTTGATTGTCTCTACTTGTATCATAGTCAGCTCACCTGCTCTTCATCTAAACTTAAATGTTTCATGTTTACACGTCTGAAAACACTGAAAGATGATAATATTTAGAAAACAAAGAAAACTTAAACCTACATTCAAATGCATTATTTATATAATTATCCTGTAATTAAAGTAATTACAGTTTCTGAAATCCAGAGTTTTTAAAAAATTTTTTCATTTAGAGATTTCTCATGGGATAAGCTGTGAACGTGTAGAAAATGCACACGCACATGCACACACATACACACACATGCGTTATCAATGATGTTATCTGCACACTAAACCAAATTCTACTTCTAGATTTAGGGATCTGAAATCTGTATTTCTTTCCTGAAACATATCCTGGAAAGCTATTCTGTGAATTAATCCTGTAGAAAGGATTACCTAGATTGAATTTTGGGGAATCTTTAATCCTCTAAAGTTTCAACAGCAACAGTAAGAAACTTCATAGTTATAACTTGCTGAGCTGCACACTGATTCTTGGGAAAAGTGGTCATATATAAATAGTGAGTCTCCAACATTTCCTATCAGATCGGGACAGTGTCAGATAAGGCCACGAGACAAGAGAGGGCTCAAGGGTTTGCAGAGGAAATGCAGAATTTTCAAAGGGGCCCCAACAAGTACTCACAGCTGGATTTTCATTATCTTCAATGGGAAGGCATATCAGTCAGTTTTTTGCTGTATGGTGCCATCCATGTTACTGCTTTTTATGTGGTTTCAAAGTGGACAGCACAGTTTGTGTCCAGGTTTTCATTCTAAATATCCTATTCAATAGGTAGTCTTCTTTTCAATACCTTTAAATAGATTTTTTTTTAACTACAGTGAGATCACTTCATACTTTGGGAATAGCAGCTTGAAAGTGAACTAACAGATCTATGTCCTAGATCGTCTTCACAGGTTCCTCTAAAGAGAGACTTGGAATTGAATTGCAGAAGTTTTATTTTCTCTATGGTTTTTCTTTTTTATCCAGTTTTGTGGGAAGAAGTGAAAAGTGCTCAGAATACCTTCAAGCAGTTTTCACAGAAAAAGTCTACATTCTCGCATGCCCCATCCATAACACTTTCCAAATACCTGGGCTATTCCTGCCTGTATGGATTCAGGAGTTCCATTTGTTGGTTTAAAACAATCAGCTTGGAAAGTCTAGTTCACCATGGAAAGTAAAAGAAAATGGCTGATGAAGAAAGCTCTGTGTATTTGATCTTTTCATTCCTTCAGGACACACTAGCTATTTGTCAGCCCTGGGACACCTGACTCCAGGGAAAGACTGTCCTTTGGTCACTTAACACCTGAAGCAGCAGCTGTTGCTGTCACTGGTTGCTTAGTGTATTGACCTTCACAGTCATGAAATACCAAGAACAGGAGACAAGGAGAGGCAAAGCAGTCACTGATGCTGCATTCCCAAACTTCACATTTTCTAAGGTCATGACCTCCAGGTCTGAAATCTCATGCAGAGATGAATATTCTTTGCCAGAGTGTCAAACCAGAGGGCAGGGGCTTGCAGCATGAGGATGTCTCTTTCCTCTGAGGCCCTCTGTCTTGGACTCTGGAATCATGCAGCCTACACAAAGCCTCTAAACCATCCACTGAAACTCCTTAGATTCCTATTCAAAAGAAGGTGCAGAATGCATGTCACATGCACTTCCCATGAAAAGGACCTTCACCAGGAACCACCTGTGTTATAATTGGTAGGAAAATGACAAGGGTGTTGAAGGGATGCAAAACTGCGCCATGTGGAAAAACAAGTAAATGATTAACCGGGACAAAAGAAAACTCAGATACTGAAGATGTTGACCAGATTGAATTGAGAATTTTTGTGTCAGATTGCCCTAAGTTTCAACTACAGTGCCCTATATTTCTGTGAATAGCTTTTAAGAGAGAGTAGCATATAATTCTTGAGCATTCAGTCTACCAACGTGTTGGTACAGTCTCAGTAAATTAAAGAAAGTTCAGTGGACAAAAGCATTCTTTTTCCAAGGATGCAGATACCATATAGTCTATGGCTGAAAGGGGGGGGGGGGGGCGGAGAGGAAGCCTGATGAATGCATGCCACTGATGGAAAGTTGATATTATGGAGCCACCCATAGAAGAGAAAACTTAATTTATGATATTGTGGTAAGGGACAGACCTGGCATGGCCTGCCACGTTTTCCTGGAACCCACAAATACAAGCTGTGCTCAGGACCAGGTGTGTCAGCCCTGCAGAATGAAACATAATCCTGTAGTAGATAATGGGATAGCTAGTATATTCCTTCCCCTATTGTCTTGAGTATATGCAAACATTCACCAGAGACAGTCTGACCGCAGGGCACGTTTTATGACATAAGTGGTGCATTTGGGCAACACGTGAACACAAGAGAGGGGCACTGCACCTAGAACATCTCTCTGAGTCGGCCACGGATTGAGACCCACTGGCTTCTAGGAACTGACTCCTACTGTTGAAGCTGACTTTGCTCTGTCTCTTCTCTATGAGAGTAAAATATCTTTCTATCAGAGTCTGTGCAAGTTGTGCTTTTGCTGGTGACCCTGGCACCTGTATTGGAGCTGGGTGACATCTCTTTAGGTGTGTCTCCTTCTCACCAACAGATGTATTATTTTCTACAATTCAAAATGAAAATGTCAAAAATAGCTATTTTATTTTTGTAATGGTGTGCTTGTTCAATCAAATGTATTGAGTGACTTGTGCATACCAGGTGCTATCAATGCCCTGAGAATACAATGCTAAACAAAACAAAGTCCTTGCCCTCAAGGAACTCACATTCTATTAAAGGTATATTTGCAAGAGGCAATGAAGAGCAATTTCACTGTTAGCATGCAGCTTAGATTGCATCTCAGAGACACCCAAGCAACTTACCAAATTCATGTCTCAAAAAATTTAAACAAAATGGTTTTTCTAAAGGTTTACTTTTACAAAATCATAGATTGATACATACTTGGCTCCATCCATAATATAAGAGCAAGAAATGGAATGAAAAAAAAATCAAGGAACCATAAACTACATGTAGACATGCAGTGATCAAAAAACATTTGTCTACACATTTAATGAGTTTTTGTAGCCATTATCTTACAACCTTCATGAAAGCAGAGACTGAGTCAGCCTGACCCTCTGCTCCAGCTTCAGAGACTAGAACAACTCCTAGTATAGAGCTGGTGATCACTAAATATTTGTTAAATGAATAAATGAATGAATGGGCGGATGGGTGGGTAGATGAAACTAATTGAATAGTGAAATGTTAAAAATAGAGTCAATAGTCATCTTATTTTGTAGTTCTAAACAGAAGATTAGTCATGGGAGAGATATTGGCAAATATGAAAGAGCTTTCCAAATTATGTAGAAGTAGACTTGGGGTAGCAACAGTCCAATTTTGGTGACCAATGTCAGAATTTGTTCTAGGTTAAGGGGGTGGTCCCTGTAGTGGGTCAAAGGAGAAGTTGAAAGTTACCGTTGGGTGTCTGAAGCTTAGCTCCATCCTGATTGTGCCTCGCTCCCACTTCAACCTACCCCACCTCCCATGCCCAAAACATCACCTCACTTAACCTTTGCAGAGGTCTTCTGCCAGCTACCGTCAACCTCACTACTGACCTTTGTATGTGATCGGGGGTTCACTGAAACTTGGGGGGAAAAAAAGCACTGTCCAAAAGGCTAATATTTAATCATTACCATTTATTGGTGCTTAGTATGTGTTAGGCACTGTTTGTGGTGCTTTACAGCCGTTATCTCAATCATCACAATAGGTAGGGATTATTATTCCCATTTTGTAGATGAGAAAACCAAGGCTCAGAGAAGTTAGGAATGTTGTCCCAGGTCACACAGTTAGAAAATAGAGAACCAACACTCACACTCAGGCCCACCTGGCTCTAAAGCCTGTATTCTTCATCTCCATACTCTCTCCCCTGTCCTCTCTGATAGCCCAGTCTCACCTCCCCTTGTTTCCCCAGGGCACACACTGATACCTACCAGTTCCCCTCTCACCCATTTTCCCCCAAAGCATCAGGGACCGATTTTCAGCAAAGGATGAAAGTAAAACACTGGCCAAGGACAGATCAATTTTTTCAATAAAACAAAATTCACACTTAGTTCTTAAAGAGACCCACAGGAGAAGAGGGAGAATTTTTTTCAATAGGCTATTAGAAACGCCATAATCCCTGGCTAAAATGTGAGAATCTGGGACACTCTCTCCTTGCACATTTCACTTGAAATGGCTCGATTTTACCTGGCTCTTAGTCTGGCAGCCCTCCACAGGGGAAAAAAATCTAAATGAATGTCTAAATTTAAAAAATCTCCTTGCTGTTCCCTGATTGTTTCTGCCTAACAGAAGTCAGTGCTGGTGAATTCTTGCTACATGAAATTGACGTCTTTATCTTGATTCGCACATATGTGTGCATATTAATTTACCCATTTTGCCATTTTGGGATTGCACCCAGCACACAGAGTCTTGACTCCTTCCTCCTTGGGGGTTTGCGTGTGATGACAACCCTGGGTATCGAGCCCATTCGTCATAAAGCACACATCAGTATGAGTTCTGTGCAATGTGTAGGTATTTTTTTAATTAGCTTTTTCAGCTCAGAAAGAACTAATTAGGAGTGTGTACTAGCTCAATGATCATTCCAAACACAACAAATATTTCACATTTCTTCCAGGGTGGCTTTGGATAGAAAATTTGCACTTGGCTTTCTTTCTTGATTTTTGACAGCCCAGAATCCCACCTTTCCGCTCACACTTCCACAAATAATATATCACTTCTCTGTTTCTTACCTGGACTCTTCGTTGTCTATTTATTTTTTGTCCATAATGGCCAAACACTTCTTATATCTGAGCCACTTAGAAGTCAGTATCCCCATCTATTTAATCAACCTGACAACAATTCATCACCAAGTATTCATCAAACACTTACTAAGTTGTCGATAGCACTAGGCTCAGCTGTGGGGAAAATAAATAGACGCAAAGAAAAAGTAAAATAGAAAGATCTTGTCCACAAGGAAGTTAATGTCAGTAATTTGCATGTTCCAATAACAAAAAAAATCACAATTACATTAATAATTTCCCATATTCAACTGCTTTTATCAGTTGAATTTATCAAATAACAATTTTATATGGTTCACGCTCGCATGTTCACATTATAATAAAAACAATTTTTTCAATACAGATAACTTGAAACTACAGTAAAATAAGGTATTAATTTTAGGTACAGATATAAGTGTGAAATAGGAATTGAAGATTTCTGTTTAAATTAAGGATTACATATTTCAAAACAAATGAACTTCTATGGTAGGCATGCATCTTAAATCTTAGTTTTTCATCTGACACTACTTTATTCCATGCAATCAAATGACTCAAATGGAAAAAAGTAAAAAACACTGCTGAATTACAACTACTGGACTTCAAAAATGGAACAATAAGGACAAACTGATGAGTTCTAATATCACCACACATCTACGGGTATTAAAAGGTAGTTTTAGAAGCTTACATTAAATTCAATAAGTGGATATTCAAATTTGAGTGAATTCCACTCCAACATTGACCAACAGTGTCTAAATAGTTGATTTTTGCTATGAATTAGCATATGATACTAAATATTCTTAAATAGTCAAGGACGGTAAAACTACTTCAGTTCATAGAAAAGCTACATGACAATGTACTAATAAACAATTTCCTAGACATGCCTCTCCAATAGTCTATTTTGGGTTGCAGTTGCTAGGCCTGAGGTTAACAGATCATTTTCTGGGCTTTCACATCTAAAAGTTGATGGCCCATCTGTTTCAAAATCTTCCAGAGCTATTTTTCTGATTAAACTCGTTGTTAAACAAATAACGCAGAAAGGCAGTTGTGTTAGATTGCAATTTACACCTTTAGAAAAGGATTTAGGAAAACGATATTGCTTTGACACATTCCTTTCACTTTCAAGTCTTCATTCGGATTTATGGCTCTGCTCCTTTGTTTTAATCTTGACAATTTAGAAGAGTTTTAAGCTGCATTTATTGAATGCTCATTTTGTTGTTTTCAAAAGATATAATTTCAAAAGAGATGAAAAGGACCCAAGAGAGTGCCGTTTTACGGAAACTGAGGCACAACTTTGTCAGGACCCTTTCCACAGGTCCCCAGGCAGAAGGTGGCAAGGCCATGATTAGAACTGCTCGGTCGCACTCAAATAATTTTTTAAGAAATAAATTTGAGGAATCACAGGATCTACCACTTTGCTTTTATTAAGTCCTATTTGATGAGAATATTTTATTATTAGCAATTAGGTATCTCACAAAGAACTGTGTTACTTTATGATTTTCTCAATATACCACTGCTATTAAAATATTTTAAAAGTATGACTTAGAATTAAATCTATATAATATGCATTTTCATTCCATGCTGAATTCCAAGGATATTTAAACGACAAGTGGCTAAGGACTTTCCACCGCTCGTGTTCCAGCTATGGACCCTCCAAGAAAGCCGGGGAAAGTTGAAATAAAGCAAACCTCAGGTATGGTCTGGAATGTTTGATTTCTGCAAGTGCTAAGCACATAGTTGTTTTTATAGAACTATGCCTGCCTCATATAATGCTTGCTCTGGTAAATGTTTCTTGATTCATGGATGATAAACTTCAGCTCACATCAACTGAATCCAATGAGCAATTACTTTTTGCACAGAGCAGTTGTAGGCAGTGAGCAAACTGACCTTTCATTCTGCTAGCATATGATACTAAATATTCAAGGACAGTAACAACTACTTCAGTTCATAGAAAAGCTGCATGACATTATACTAATATAATGTTTGAACATTCTCAGTTCCATACCATTGACCACTCCTCCCACCTGAGAAAACTCCATGCAGCTACATGCCAAAATTCGACCAATTTTTCAAGGCAGAACTTGCATGTCAGAATTATCACGAAGTTTTATCAAATTTTCCCTTTTGAAACCAAGGTGGTCTTTATCTAAATACACATCTTTTTATGGAACTATTAAAACGGATCAAATATTCTCTTTTATTAAAAATATTTAGGGTGCACAGGTGGTTCAGAGGTTGAATGCTTGCCTTTCAGACGGGACACCCGGGTTTTATTCCCAGACCATGCGCCTAAAAAAATTAAAATATATATAATAAAATATATATATATATATATATTTGTGTACATAAATATCAAAATGCCTTGAGTACAAAAGCATATCTTGTTGAGTTTGTGTTTCGTGTTTTCTTATACCTAATATGATGTCCTGTATAGAAAAATCATTATAATAAATACTGGTTAAATAAATAATTGTTTACAATCAAGTCAAGTGCCTGAGTCCAGAAAATTCTAATGTTTTACAGGTGACAATATGACCCCAATTGGTTTTATTCATTCTCTGCTTAGACATCTGTAAGGAAGGACCCTTAAAACTCCTTGCTACTTTTAACTTTTACTTTTGCCTGTGATTCTTCATTGAAAACAGTATACATTGCTCTGTAAATGAAGAAAAGTAACCAAACAACAGGTGAAAAGAAATTATTCAAGATAAAGTAGTTGATTATAAGCAAGAATTAAATATGTACTTCTGAACAGTCTAAAAAAATGGAGTACCCAGAGAAAAAGTTTTATTCTGTGGGTGTCTTTAGCTTTAGCAAATTCTATCTCCTAAACCTGGAAATATTTGATTCACCAATCCCTCCTGGAGTCGTAGTTGGCAGGCATCACCTTTATATAGCAAGGTTACAGCCACTGTGAAATGATTCAGGAAGAAAATTGTACTCAGAAATTGCTTTCCAGAAAATGTCACAAAATTCTTCTGTAGCTTGGTAACAACTCCCCACTCCCACACACTTATATTCAGCTTTCTAATGTTAAATCTCACCTTCAGAGTTCAAAGCCACCTTTCATAAATTCACACAGACATGTCAACTGTATTTATTTATAAATATTGTTTAACTTTGTAATGAATACTGGAAAAGAAATACTTTTATCTTTTCATTGAAGAGAGCCATACAGAAAGTAGTCACAATTCTCAAATTTAGGTGTATTCAGAAAACAAAACACTCAATAATTTTAATTGGCTTTGAATGTGCAAGCTACTTAGCCTGTCATCCTTTATCAGCTCTGACAATGTCATCAATTTATTGTGCATATTTTGAATCTGGCTACTCAATTTTATATATGCTTTGGAGAGACTGAAAATAGTACTGATCCTTTCACCTTTAAAATGCTTCTTCATTGCAAGTTGTGCTGAGAACTGCGTATTTTCTTTTTTGAGATTATCAAAGCGTTTAGAATCTTTACTACATTCTTTTTCTAGCAGATAGGATAGGTTGGTCTCTTGGATATACTTGGATGTCCTGTTGACTGTTTACAAAACAGTGCAGTAGCCTGAGCCCTCTCCTACATTGTGGCTTGACTTGTGTGCAAGCCACAGTGAAGTCTTCCTTCCCCTCACTGGACATTCTCCTTCTCTATCTTATTCTCTGTGGATTTACAAGCCTGGCAGAAACTTGAACATATTGAAGAGAGGAATGTATGAATGATTGCTGGAAAGCATGTGTCGGGCAGGACATCATCAGAATCAGAATGTAATAATATTTTTGCTTTTCTTTACTAATCACATCTTTTTTTTTAATTGGAAAAGTTGTAGGTTAATAGAAAAATCATGCATTAGTGTGCTACTTCTGTTACAATTGATGAAGCAATATTTATTATAGTTATACTATTAACTATAGTCCATGGTTTATATATGGTTCACTTTTGTGTTTTATGGTTCTATGTTTTAAAAATAAACTTATCCTGGTAACATATGTACAATATAAAATTTCCCATTTTAACCACTTTCAAATATACAACTCAGTGGTGTTAATTGTATGCACAATGTTAAAAAATTGGAGAAGTTCATGATTTATGCCTCACTAATGGCTCTGCTCTCCTGCCTGTTGTGCCTTTAGCATACTTTGGGAATTGCTAAAGCCTGAATAGTATATTTGCCTCTAGTATGAAGAGATGAAGAGATATCCTATGGCTGACACACTTATGGTATGGCACAGTTAGCCTTGCAGCCTACTGAATCTAAAATTACTCTTTGCTCATCCTGATAGAGAGAGATGTTCTCATCATTACCATCATCTCCAGTGATAAACACATTGCCTGGAAAATAAGGAAGTAATAACAATAATAAACAACATATATTGAGTTCCTCTTATATGCTCTGTATGCAAGTTAATAAATTGAAAGTTCTTTGCAACAGTTCTGTAAGTTGGGTACTGTCATCATCCACACTTAGTAGATATGAAAATTGAAACCTAGCCTAAGTTATGGAGAAAAACATTAATGAAACCAATACATAAATATATATAATTAAAAGTGTGATAAGTGCTACCAAGGAAAGTACAGAATGAGGTAAAAAGATATACCAGGATCTTATACATCTGGAGACCAGAAAAATCCTCCCTGAGGAAGGCTGAACAAGAGTTATTTAAGGGGAAATAAATGTGAAAAGGCAAACATGAATCTGACAAATGTCCTTGTCCTCAAAGTTCATAAGGCAGTCTGGGAAGATAATGCAATAGGGAACTGATGCATGTAATTTAAGTATTCTAATAGAACTATGAAAAGCAAGTTATGTGCTTAGAATGAATTAAAAAAAATGGTTTCTTAACAACTCTGGGCTTCCACTTTCTCACCTGTAAAATGAATGGGCTGAGAATGACCATTACAATTCCTTCCATCTTTTCCATCTGTTACATCATCTCTTGTGATGAGCCCATGTTCCATGTCAAGTAGAAAAGGTATTGTCACTCCCATTCCTGTTTTCAGTATGAACGCAGAAACATAATGAAGGTCAGTGACTTGCTCAAAGCCACACAGCAAGGCCATGCTGTGGGAAGAAGTCTAAAATCCAACCCATGTGCCTTCCCATCTGTTCTCTTCGCTAAATAATGCACTATTGCCCAATTAACTATTGATTTTTGTTTAAAGTTGATGAATCATTTTTGGCTTATGCACATTAAAAGGTTTTCTTATACAAAATATTAGACAATTAATAAGATTTCTGTTTCTTTTTCTTTTTTTTTTTCAAACACCCCAAAATATTAGCCAGGATAAGAAATAAGTAGAATTAAACAAATGTTTAGTTCCAGATGAGTTCATTTCATCTGTCCATGATCAGAAGTACTTAACAAGCATGCTTCCAAGAGTGGAATAAAATCATACTTGATCCTCCTGAAACAGTCACAATACTGATAAGTTGGCAGATTTCGAATCCCCACTAGGTCCACTTACTGGTGAACCAGAAAGTTTTATTTTATGCTTGGACATCTAGTTCTTACACGAACTGCCGGGGCACTGCCCATCTGGGCTCTGGCTCCATTTGTGAGCTCCCCTCTTATTCTTCTGCATATGTCCTTTATGTCTGGTTCCCACAACAACCAGAAATTGTGGATTACCTGAGAAAGTATATCTAATCTTGACCCGCAGCCCCTCCAAAACAAACCGCAGGGAAGGATGATGTCGCCCACTAGAAGGGAAGAATAAGTCAGCTCTCTGATAGCTCTTTACTGACAAGCGAGTGCTCAGAAGCAGTCACAAAGCCACACTAAATTTACATATGACCCATTTAATGGTATCAGCTGAACAAAAGTGAATCAATTTTTTTAAAGCATCATACAATATATCATTCTTCCAGAAGAAGGGACACATTCTACTGAGAGTAATCCCTGGTATGAAATGGAAGCAGCCCATAAAAAACCCTTTAAAAGTTCACAGGATTGGGCAATGGTGGGTGGCTTAGTGGCAGAGTTCTCTCCTGCCATGCCAGAGACCCAGGTTGGTTTCCCGGTGCCTGCCCATGCCAAAAAAGAGAAAAAAGTTAACAGGATTTGTGTTTCTGTTTACTATATGCCACCTGAGTATGTGCCCTGGAATTAGTTAAGCTGAAGACCACATGAGACTGCCAGGGATAAAACCTAAAAACACAGACAAATAGCTGAAAATGCATTAACAGAAAAAAGATATTATAAGGGAGAAATATGGACAATGATATAAAGCTAAAGCCTTCAAAGATCATAAAATGTTCCTCACTGAAGATTGTATTTCTTCAAATAGAAAACATAATTGTAGCTAGTACATAAATGTTTTATTTGATAAAATGTTTTTGTTAAGAAATTATTTTGCTGCTTCATATCTTCAATAGTTTATTTGGAAGGTTCATTTTTTAATTTTATATCATAAATTTCATTTTTGAAGCAGATGGAGTTTAACTTTATGTAATTCCTTGACAAACCTCAGTAAACTTCTAACTACTATATCATTTCCCCTCTTATTTCAAGAAAAATAAGTAATAAGTTAATGTTCCCAAAATTAATCATCTTTGAATATTTAGATAACAAAAAGTTAAAAGTCACATAGATATTTCATCCTCTAAATATCTTATGAATAATAATAGCATCATAAACATTTTGTCCTTGGTGGAAAAAGTCATCTTTCCACTGTACACAAGCAGCATGGTGGAAAACAGGTGAGTGCACAGTCTATTTTGGTCAAAGAGGTTTTGGCTCTGAGGAAGAACCAAGTGAGTTCAAGAAATTGGTGTGCATGTGTGTGTGTGTACGTGTGCACTGCATATTGTGGCTGATGGGGTGCTGCAGATGGGAAAACAACTGTAATGACTTAGAGAGTTCGCACAGCATCCAAGAACAGTGAATGCAATACAAACTGGTCTCAGGAGCACTGGGAAGCCACCAGGAAACCAAACCACACTTTCTTTTCCTTGTAGGTTGAGTCCTTGCCTTTGCTTTTTCTATCTATCAGAAGCATTATTTTCTCTGTATTTTCTCTGTGTTTCTTCATTCTTCAATTCTTCTACCAACCCCATTCCTCTGCTTTCTCTTTAATTTGCACCTGTTCCGAGGTCCATCCACCCCATCTCCCAGGCCCAAATGACCTTCTGATTCTCTTTACCAAAGTGGCTTGAATTTAAAAGTCTGCCTCAATTTTAAAATAAAGAACCAAGGAAGCATTTCAATTGCCCTTTACTCTTTTTTTTTTATTAATTAAAAAAGATTAACTAACAAAACATGAAGAAATCATTCCATTCTACATATGCAATCAGTAATTCTTAACATCATCACATAGTTGCATATTCATCATTTCTTAGTACATTTGCATCGATTTATAAAAAGAAATAAAAAGACAACAGAAAAAGAAATAAAACGATAATAGAAAGAAAAAAAAACACTATACCTCACATGCAGCTTCATTCAATGTTTTAACATAATTACATTACAATTAGGTAGTATTGTGCTGTCCATTTCTGAGTTTTTGTATTCAGTCCTATTGCACAGTCTGTATCCCTTCAGCTCCAATTACCCATTATCTTACCCTATTTCTATCTCCTGATGGTCTCTGTTACCAATGACATATTCCAAGTTTATTCACTAATGTCGGTTCGTATCTGTGGGACCATACAGTATTTGTCCTCTAGTTTTTGGCTAGTCTCACTCAGCATAATGTTCTCTAGGTCCATCCATGTTATTACATGCTTCATAAGTTTATTCTGTCTTAGAGCTGCATAATATTCCATCGTATGTATATACCACAGTTTGTTTAGCCACTCGTCTGTTGATGAACATTTTGGCTGTTTCCATCTCTTTGCAATTGTAAATAATGCTGCTATAAACATTGGTGTGCAAATGTCCGTTTGTGTCTTTGCCCTTAAGTTCTCTGAGTAGATACCTAGCAATGGTATTGCTGGGTCGTATGGCAATTCTATATTCAGCTTTTTGAGGAACCGCCAAACTGCCTTCCACAGTGGTTGCACCATTTGATATTCCCACCAACAATGAATAAGTGTGCCTCTTTCTCCACATCCTCTCCAGCACCTGTCATTTTCTGTTTTGTTGATAATGGCCATTCTGGTGGGTGTGAGATGATATCTCATTGTGGTTTTGACTTGCATTTCTTTAATGGCAGGGACATTGAGCATCTCTTCATGTACCTTTTGGCCATTTGTATTTCCTCTTCTGAGAAGTGTCTGTTCAAGTCTTTTTCCCATTTTGTAACTGGATTGGCTGTCTTTTTGTTGTTGAGTTGAACAATCTCTTTATAAATTCTGGATACTAGACCTTTATCTGATATGTCGTTTCCAAATATTGTCTCCCATTGTGTAGGCTGTCTTTTTACTTTCTTGATGAAGTTCTTTGATACACAAAAGTGTTTAATTTTGAGGAGCTCCCATTTCTTTCTTTCTTCAGTGCTCTTGCTTTAGGTGTAAGGTCCATAAAACCGCCTGCAGTTATAAGCTTCATAAGATATCTCCCTACATTTTCCTCTAACTGTTTTATGGTTGTTCTAGTTTGCTAGCTGCCAGAATGCAATATACTAAAAGTGGAATGGCTTTTAACTAGGGGAATTTGATAAGCTGCAAGTTTACAGTTCTAAGACCGAGAAAATGTCTCAATTAAAACAAGTCTATAGAAATGTCCAATCAAAGGCATTCAGGGAAAGATACCTTGGTTCAAGAAGGCTGATGAAATTCAGGGTCTCTCTCTCAAGTGAGATGGCACATGGTGAACACAGTCAGGGCTTCTCTCTCAGCTGGAAGGGCACATGGCGAATACGGTGTCATCTGCTAGTTTTTTCTCCTGGCTTCCTGTTTCATGAAGCTCCCCGAGAGGCGTTTTCCTTCTTCATCTCCAAAGGTCGTTGGCTGGTGGACTCTCTGCTTCGTGGTGCTGCAGCATTCTCTGCTCTCTCTGAATCTCTCTGAATCTCTCATTCTCCAAAATGTTTCCTCTTTTATAGGACTTCAGGAACTAATCAAGACCCACTCAAATGGGTGGAGACATGTCATCCCCTAATCCAGTTTAACAACCATTCTTAACTAAATCACATCAACCAGGGAGATGATCTCATTACAGTTTCAAATATACAGTATTGAATAAGGATTATTCTACCTTTAAGAAATGAGATTTATATTAAAACATGGCTTTTCTTAGGGGGCATACTTCCTTTCAAACCAGCACAATGGTCTTAGACCTAATGTTTAGATCTTTGATCCATTCTGAGTTAACTTTTGTATAGGGTGTGAGATATGGGTCCTCTTTCATTCTTTTGCATATGGATATCCAGTTCTCTAGGCATCATTTATTGAAGAGACTGTTCTGTCCCAGGTGAGTTGGCTTGACTGCCTTATCAAAGATCAAATGTCCATAGATGAGAGGGTCTTTATCTGAGCACTCTATTCGATTCCATTGGTCGATATATCTATCTTTATGCCAGTACCATGCTGTTTTGACCACTGTGGCTTCATAATATGCCTTAAAGTCAGGCAGTGAGAGACCTCCAGCTTCGTTTTTTTTCCTCAAGATACTTTTAGCAATTTGGGGCACCCAGCCCTTCCAGATAAATTTGCTTATTGGTTTTTCTATTTCTGAAAAATAAGTTGTTGGGATTTTGATTGTTATTGTGTTGAATCTGTAAATCAATTTAGGTAGAATTGACATCTTAACTATATTTAGTCTTCCAATCCATGAGCATGGTATGCCCTTCCATCTATTTAGGTCTTCTGTGATTTCTTTTAACAGTTTCTTGCAGTTTTTTTTTGTATAGGTCTTTTGTCTCTTTAATTAAATTTATTCCTAAGTATTTTATTCTTTTAGTTGCAATTGTAAACGGAATTCGTTTCTTGATTTCCCCCTCAGCTTGTTCATTGCTAGTGTATAGAAACACTACAGATTTTTGAATGTTGATCTTGTAACCTCTTACTTTGCTGTACTCATTTATTAGCTCTAGTAGTTTTGCTGTGGATTTTTCAGGGTTTTTGACGTATAGTATCATATCATCTGCAAACAGTGATAGTTTTACTTCTTCCTTTCCAATTTTGATGCCTTGTATTTCTTTTTCTTGTCTAATTGCTCTGGCTAGAACTTCCAACATGATGTTGAATAACAGTGGTGATAGTGGACATCCTTGTCTTGTTCCTGATCTTAGGGGGAAAGTTTTCAATTTTTCCCCATTGGGGATGATATTAGCTGTGGGTTTTTCATATATTCCCTCTATCATTTTAAGGAAGTTCCCTTGCATTGCTATCCTTTGAAGTGTTTTCAACAGGAAAGGACGTTGAATCTTCTCAAATGCCTTCTCTGCATCAATTGAGATGATCATGTGCTTTTTCTGCTTTGATTTGTTGATATGGTGTATTACATTAATTGATTTTCTTATGTTGAACCATCCTTGCATACCTGGGATGAATCCTACTTGGTCATGATGTATAATTCTTTTAATGTGTTGCTGAATTAGGTTTGCTAGAATTTTGTTGAGGATTTTTGCATCTATATTCATTAGAGAGATTGGTCTGTAGTTTTCTTTTTTTGTAATATCTTTGCTTGGTTTTGGTTTGAGGGTGATGTTGGCTTCATAGAATGACTTAGGTAGCTTTCCCTCCACTTCAATTTTTTTGAAGAGTTTGAGCAGGGTTGGTACTAATTCTTTCTGGAATGTTTGGTAGAATTCACATGTGAAGCCGTCTGGTCCTGGACTTTTCTTTTGGGGAAGCTTTTGAATGACTGATTCAATTTCTTTACTTGTGATTGGTTTGTTGAGGTCATCTATTTCTTCTTGAGTCAAAGTTAGTTGTTCATGCCTTTCTAGGAACTTGTCCATTTCATCTACATTGTTGTATTTATTAGCATAAAGTTGTTCATAGTATCCTGTTATTACCTCCTTTATTTCTGTGAGGTCAGTGGTTATGTCTCCTCTTCCATTTCTGATCTTATTTATTTGCGTCCTCTCTCTTCTTCTTTTTGTCAGTCTTGCTAAGGGCCCATCAATCTTGTTGATTTTCTCATAGAACCAACTTCTGGTCTTATTGATTTTCTCTATTGTTTTCATGTTCTCAATTTCATTTATTTCTGCTCTAATCTTTTTTACTGCTTTCCTTTTGCTTGCTTTGGGGTTAGTTTGCTGTTCTTTCTCCAGTTCTTCCAAGTGGACAGTTAATTCCCGAATTTTTGCCCTTTCTTTTTTTTTGATATAGGCACTTAGCGCAATAAATTTCCCTCTTAGCAATGCCTTTGCCGCATCCCATAGGTATTGATATGTTGAGTTTTCATTTTCATTCACCTTGAGATATTTACTAATTTCTCTTGTAATTTCTTCCTTGACACACTGGTTGTTTAAGAGTGTGTTGTTGAGCCTCCACGTATTTGTGAATTTTCTGGCACTCTGCCTATTATTGATTTCCAACTTCATTCCTTTATGATCTGAGAAAGTGTTGTGTATGATTTCAATCTTTTTAAATTTGTTGAGACTTGCTTTGTGACCCAGCATATGGTCTATCTTTGTGAATGATCCATGAGCACTTGAGAAAAAGGTGTATCCTGCTGTTGTGGGGTGTAATGTCCTATAAATGTCTGCTAAGTCTAGCTCATTTATTGTAATATTCAAATTCTCTGTTTCTGTATTGATCCTCTGTCTAGATGTTCTGTCCATTGATGAGAGTGGGGAATTGAAGTCTCCAACTATTATGGTAGATGTGTCTATTTCCCTTTTCAGTATTTGCAGTGTATTCCTCATGTATTTTGGGGCATTCTGGTTCGGTGCATAAATATTTATGATTGTTATGTCTCCATGTTGAATTGTTCCTTTTATTAGTAGATAGTGTCCGTCTTTGTCTCTTTTAACTGTTTTACATTTGAAGTCTAATTTATTGGATATTAGTATAGCTACTCCTGCTCTTTTCTGGTTGTTATTTGCATGAAATATCTTTTCCCAACCTTTCACTTTCAACCTATGTTTATCTTTGGGTCTAAGATGTGTTTCCTGTAGACAGCATATAGAAGGATCCTGTTTTTTAAGCCATTCTGCCAGTCTATGTCTTTGATTGGGGAATTCAGTCCATTAACATTTAGTGTTATTACAGTTTGGGTAATAGTTTCCTCTACCATTTTGCCTTTTGTATTATATATATATCATATCTAATTTTCGTTCTTTCTACACTCTTCTCCATACCTCTCTCTTCTGTCTTTTCATATCTGTCTCTAGTGTTCCCTTTAGTATTCCTTGCAGAGCTGGTCTCTTGGTCACAAATTCTCTCAGTGACTTTTTGTCTGAGAGTGTTTTAATTTCTCCCTCATTTTTGAAGGACAATTTTGCTGGATATAGAAATCTTGGTTGGCAGTTTTTCTCTTTTAGTAATTTAAATATATCATCCCACTGTCTTCTTCCCTCCATGGTTTCTGCTGAGAAATCTACACATAGTCTTATTGGGTTTCCCTTGTATGTGATGGATTGTTTTTCTCTTGCTGCTTTCAAGATCCTCTCTTTCTCTTTGACCCCTGACATTCTAACTAGTAAGTGTCTTGGAGAACGCCTATTTGGATCTATTCTCTTTGGGGTGTGCTGCACTTCTTGGATCTGTAATTTTAGGTCTTTCATAAGAGTTGGCAAATTTTCAGTGATAATTTCTTCCATTACTTTTTCTCCTCCTTTTCCCTTCTCTTCTCCTTCTGGGGCACCCACAACACGTATATTTGTACGCTTCATATTATCATTCAATTCCCTGAGCCCCTGTTCAAATTTTTCCATTCTTTTCCCTATAGTTTCTGTTTCTTTTGGATTTCAGATGTTCCATCCTCCAGTTCACTAATTCTAACCTCTGTCTCTTGAAATCTACCATTGTAGGTTTCCATTGTTTTTTTCATCTCTTCTGCTGTATCTTTCATTCCCATAAGTTCTGTGATTTGTTTTTCAGACTTTCCATTTCTTCTTTTTGTTCATTTCTTGCCTTCTTCATGTCCTCCCTCAATTTTTTGATTTGGTTTTTGAAGAGGTTTTCCATCTCTGTTTGTATATTCAGAATTAGTTGTCTCAGCTCCTGTATCTCATTCGAACTATTGGTTTGTTCCTTTTATTGGGCCATATCTTCAATTTTCCTGGTGTGATTTGTTACTTTTTGCTGGCATCTGGACATTTAATTACCTTAATTAGTTTATTCTGGAGATTTCTTTCACTTATCTTACATAGGGTTTTCTTGCTAGATTAGTTTGTTGTCTATCTGTTCATTGACCTTCAGTTCATCTTTTTCTGGATCTCTAGTTTAAGTTTTGTTTAACAGAGGGTAAATTTTCAGTTCTTATTTTCTTGTTTCTTGTCCTGCTTGTAAGGTGCCTTTTCCCTCCCTACCCTTAGGAGGGTCTACATAGGTATTACAGACTCTAGCTGGACTAAGCTGGCCTCCTTTCGGGGGGAAGGAATCACCTGCGTCAGTTTTCCCTGAGTGTGAGACCCAGCAGGTTGAAAGACTTTCCTGTGAAGTCTCTGGGCTCTGTTTTTCTTATCCTGCCCAGTATGTGGCACTTGTCTGTCTGCGGGTCCCACCAGCAAAATATGTTGTGGTTCCTTTAACTTTGGAAGGCTCTCCCTGCTGGGGGCATGGTGGAGACAGAGGAAAGATTGTAGGCTGGTTTTAATGGTTTCAAATTGTGAAGCCCTGGGATCTGAATTCCTTGAGAGAGGGACTTCACCTGAGTTTTGCCTCACCCCTCCCGTGGGGAAGGCCCAGGTGGCAGACAGCCCCAAAAGCAGCCTGCTTCTGCGTTTGGGGCAGTTGCAGCCTGTGCAATCCCGGCACTGAGTCTAGAGGCAACCAAGCCTCCGCAGAAACAGCCGCAGAAGGCTCCGTTTCATCCCCTTTCCTCTCTTTCAGTCAGCCCAACAGGCAATCTCTGCCCCGATCAGTTTCACCTGAGCTGGGGGCCCACCCCTAGTAGTCAGAATTTGTCCATCAATGCCACCACTGGTGTTTGGTTGGACTCAGTCCCTGCTACTGTTGGAGACTCTTTCCTTTCCCTCTGGGAAGCCACTTGTGGGGGAGGGGTGCCAGTCGCCGGCCACTGCGGCTTGGGGAACTCACCGCTTTGAGACTCGCAGCTGGTCCAGAGACCCGCAGCCAGTCCTGAAAGCCACCCGTTGGGGAGAGGCGCCGGCCACCGGCCGCCGCGGCTTGGGGAACTCGCTGCTACGAGACTCGCAGCCGGTCTGGAGACTCGCAGCCAGTCCAGGAAGCCGCCTGTGGGGGAGGGGCACCGGCCGCCAGCCACCGCGGCTTGGGGAAGCACGCGCTGCTCGGGAAACTCACCGCTGCGGAGACTTGCAGCCGGTCCAGCTGGTCCAGACTGGGGTACGCTGTGTGACCAGTCTCTGCCATGGCTCCGGGAGCTGTTCTGTACTGTTTCTGGTCACTTAGTAGTTGCTCTGGAGGATGAACTAAAACGTGTGCACCGTACCAAGCCACCATCTTGGCCCCTCGCCCTTTACTCTTTATAAAGTAGGTCTTATATAGGTTAAAGGTTAATCTATGTCTACCCATGGTTCAATTGACGTGGATAAATAGAATTTCTTATTTAGGGAAACTCTTGGTTGAGCAGATAGTAGCTGGATTATCTACACACTTCCTTTAAAACAAAACCTTTAAAAATGAGACATGAGATTCATGTATGGGCTTTAGAAAAAGGTGGTATTTATATATTGAATTGTAAGGAACCTGTAAACCAGTTTGGAGATAGTCTATAGCTGTCATCAGAGTCTCAATTTTTCGATTAATTATCCCCACAAATTTGGAACCATTTCATGAAAGCAATCTTTAAGTTTTCTTCCACAAATGTTTTTTTTTTCCCCAATTGCATTTGAAGATATTTGGCTAAGGGTCATGGAGCAGATTGCCAATACAGATAATTATCAGGTAACACACAGAAATCGTAAGGTCATTTTTTGTTGTTGTTGTTTCTTTGTTTTTTTATCCATTAGTTTCCTGGATAATTGCTTCATGTATACACTTCTACACTGACTATATTGTTGATAATAATAGAATGAAATGAAAATTTACCCTAAAGAGCTTTAGGAAACCAGTCAATAAGCATTTACCAGATATCTGTAATACACTTAGAACTGTGCTAGGAGCTATAGGACACAACAGAAAAAAGAATTCACAGTGTCTGCTTATGGAGATCTTGCAGTCTAATTAGGGAAACCAAGCATCCATATGTGAAATTACTACTGAGAAAGACAAGATTACAAAAATGTTACACTATCTGTATAGAAAAGATTGGACACAGTTGTAGAGCTGGAAGACCCCCTCAAGTTCCTTCTCATTCTACAGACACAGGACCTGAGAACCAGAGATATTAAGGGTTTTACCTTAGCAGTTGACAAATCTGTCAGCTTCTCCTATACCAAGAGAGATGCTCATCGCTGCACAAAGAGTTAAAAAAAAAAAGCAAGACATTAATGTGGGCTGGACGCATTAGAAAATAAGGAATAAATTAACTGACTTTTAGAAAGAGGTGAACCAAACTGATGAGCTGAGAGGTAGAAGAAAAGGCTGTCAACAGTGAGAGCTTTTAGCAATGGCTGGAAGTAAGAGTAAGCATGGCGGGGGTGGGGGTGAGGGTGGATTAAAGAATGGAGGGGAAAAGAGGGAGGGAAGAGTCAATAGAGAAACCTGATCCAAGGGAGGTGAGGTTCATGTTGGGGCATGGGCAGAATATAAAATAATTGCTAATGAACCATTTGTCTGCTTTAAGATTTATGACAAAGAGTCATCATCATGATTGTCTTACGTACTTTTTGTGTTGGTTTGGTTTTAGTCTGTGTGTGTGTGTGTGGTGTGTGTGCCCACACATGTGTGCATGAACTGAGGGAGGTTTAGGGAAATTGTTTGGATTCATAAGAGGGATAAGTATCTTTCATCATTCTGATGTGGATTTTGTAGAACTAATTCAACTGGTGACACCTCACATTAAATTACTAAAAGTTCCTTAAGCCCCTCAGTTGTATTATTTACCAAAGTTGTTCCATCTGACACTGGAATGTTCTATCATAACTCTTGGATTTAATGAATCTCTTAACTGTTAAAAACCATGTAAATTGTTCAAGTCACATTTTAAAAAATAGGATCACTATGTATTTTATAATAGGACAGCTCACCCAAAAGCATTAAAGGTTTTAAAAACATCTCTCTCTTGGAACTGAAGCTATATTTTTGAACAGAAAATAATTTAAAGAGTTGTATTTATGAATAAGCCAAGTGCTTTGAACAAAGCTTGCAACAGGGATACTTTCCAAGTGGCAAATTTTACAATAAGCCTAACAAAAAAGATCCTAGTTATAAAACCTCCACAGATAACATCTATTTCAACAATAGCATACAAAAAAGGAAATGAATTAAATGAATTTAAGAATGCTTTTCGAATAAATGTGTGTGTTACTTTTTATTATCTAGTATAAACATGCTTATTCCTTTCTCTAATATAACTAGTCGATGGGAGAAAAATACAATGGGGTGTATATTCAGTATTCAAGGCAGGCCCAAACTCTGACCACTCTCCAAATTCCACTGAAATTAGAGACAGTGTGAATAAAATATGTACCTTCTATATTTTACTGTCTGCTTTATGGAAAGGTAAGAAATAGAGTTCAAATATCTAAAATCTCTGATTATTCTTTCACATATAGATTTCCTGTTATTGCAGAGGTAGTTGGCTGAAATAAAATGCGCTTCATCATCTACACTGAAAAATTTAAGCAGAAGGGGCAAAAAGGTTTGCCCCATCACCACCCAAAAATGCTCCCAACACAAATTACTTCCTGATTCTAATTACAATTTTAACCACTAGCTGCTATTCCCCTTGTGGGTGATGAGGTAATCCAATCAGGTGGATGCAGAGTTCATGTCAAACACAGCATACATGGAAATTAAAGTATGACTGATGGACTTAAAAGCTATTAATCAATATGTAAAGATAGCTGATTCAATTTCCTTGTATTTTCTCTCTTCTAAATCACTGGCCAAATCTTTGAAGTTCTCATTCTTCAACGTAAGGAAATATAGGTGTCAGACTCACTTTTACCTCTTTTTCAACTTTTCAGACTGCCAGTCTGCTGAATTAGGTCTACCTAATATGAATTTTTTTCCTGTAACCCACAGGCTTGAAGTAATAGGATATTCACAGGACATTCACCGGTCAGGGCAGTCTAAGTTTCATTAATGTGCAGGTCTACACAACTGTTAATCTGCATTAATAATAAATTCACTTGCAGAAACACTGGGTTTATTCCTTGAAGTACCTTTTTAACGGATACATTTAGTAGCATGCAAATAGCCAATTATCTTTACCTAGAAGGCCATTAAAAGTCTACTTGCATTAGAGACAGGCAATAGGGGCTAAACCACATTTATAAGTTGGCAGCTTACCCAGAGTATAAGTGCTAAAGCTGGAATGAGGCACACAAGTAATTAAAAATGTACCTAAAGCCTAGAGTCTGTCTTTCTTTGAGAAATACTCTTGTTTTCGGATGGTAATATATGTGGAGTTTTCCAGTGCCTTCATAATTTGGTGACAATTTAAAAGGAATCCAACAGAAATAAAAGAGCTTAATTTTTTTTATCAGAACACTTTCACTTATTTGTTAGAGCCCAGAAATAGAGGGAAGCAGGCAGTGGTAGGGAGTAGATGGGTTGCAACTGGCTTTGTAATATATATGAGAAGAATTTTGGAGTAGAAAACTATTTATTTTATGATGAATTGCTGACTTTTTAAAGGTTTGGGTGAAAAGGAAACCTTTGAGTGAAAGAAAACATAGCCATTTTAAGCAATGTTTCTCCTCTTATGATAGATTTAGAATAACAAGTTTCACTCCAATGGATTTGGGGTTGAATATAAAATTTTCATGCTATGGGAAAGTCTGATTTCAGAAGACTCCTGACAGTCTCTATTTTCTTGGTCAAAAAAGTGAACATTTTGTACATTGACTTAAAATACAACTTTTGTTCTGATTTAAGTGCAATGATTTACAATATTTCAGTGTATGGCCACAGGTGTTGTATTTGCGATCATTAGTTTATATTAAGAAACCAAGAATTCAGCCCCTTGGTTTGGTCTCTTTCTCTTGATTATCTCCACATGTTTGGATTGAAGCACCAGGTTTTACCATTGCCTGGATACATGGCTCCTCTTTGCACTCCCTCCGCTCTGCCTGGACCTGTGAGCCCTACACCCAACCACATCCTTGACATCAAGAATTTCTCATATTGACTTGTTCAGCCCCAATCTTCACTTCTCACCTTGCATTTCCCATCAGTTATTATAAAGAAAAAACACAACGTTTACTCTTGAGCTTGAGTGAACCCCCCTGGCCAGCCTGTGGCTCCCATGGTCTAGCACAGACTTGAAGAACTATTTGCATATTTTCAGGACAATGGAAGGGGTTGCTTTTGCTGAATCTATGATTTTTTGAGAGATAGAGATAATTGTTTCTCATGGCTTTGACATACGAGTACACATTAGCAAAAGAAGAACAAATGCACAGCTGAAGATGGGGGTAAATAGAACACCAGTCTAAGCATTTATCTAATATTCACTGTGACCATGGGCTTAAAAGTCACTCAAAGTCATTCTTGAGGGTTTCCAAGCTTATAATGGCCTCTATTTGTTCAGTGTTTACAGCGTGCCATGACTTTTCTCATTTTATCAACATGATTCCACACAGAATGGACCATTTTCTACTTAAGGAAATTGAAGCTTAACAAGTAAGCAACAGAGCTGGGCCCCAAACCTGGGCCTTGTCTGCACACTAAAGCAGTACTCTAGACTCCTTCCTGATGACTTTCTGCCTTGAATGAGTCAATGACAATTCACCTTCCATTACGAACTTTAGGAAAGCATTATAGAAAAATGAAAGGACTTAAGAAATAGAAAAAAAGAAGGTGAGTGATTTATGTGCCTTTTCCTTGACCCCTCATTCTAAAGCAGGGACTTCTAGAAGGCAGATACCATATTATATGTATAAATTTAATTTTCCCACAGTGCCAACGGCTGTATCTTGCATGTAGTTGACATGCTAATAGACAATTGTCAATGACTGAACAGGAATTAGATTGGGAAAGATAGCATCTAGAATTAAGTGCAGGTGGAGACTATTGCAGATCTACACAAACTGATGAACCAGGCATGTGATTACTTAGAGAATTAAATCTTGGGCGGAAAAAAGGAGTTTATACAAGTATGTAAGTGTAGAAATAGGTAAGAATGGTAATTAGTCAGATATTTTGACTGCAAGCAATGGGAATCGTGCCTGAAATTGAAGTAAACAATGTGAAGCTTTCAGTTCATATATCTAAAAGTCCAGAGAGAAGGCTGGTGTTCTAGTTTGCTAGCTGCTGAATGCAACACACCACAGACGGATTGGCTTTTAATAAAAGGGGATTTATTTCATTAGTTCTTCAGAGGAAAGGCAGCTAACTTTCCACTGAGGTTCTTTCTTACCTGTTAAGTACCTTTTCTTGTTATTAAATAATATCCTTCAGGTGACCTGATTTTGTTCTCCTATCACAAACAATTCAGAAAGAAAATTAAAGATGATAAATGAGATTGCTTTGTCTAATTTTGTCTGTTTCCTATGATAATAAGAGCTTGAAACTAACACAGAGCATCCAGTAACTATTTCATAAGTTATCAGGTGATACACAAGAGGGTTGAGAAATATAGTTCAGTTTCCAAAAGTATCTGATGTATTTGAAAAGTGGTAAATGCTAAAGCATCTGGGGCAATACAAGTACTTCCTTATGCTTCTAGCCCTGCCAGAATTAAGGTTGTCCACTGGCCACTACCTCTTTAAACTCTTCCTCTAACCCCTCAGGTTAGAAAAGTACTTTAATGTCAGGTACTCGAAAAGAATGACAGAATCTGCCTAGAGGCCTTGGCCATAACATCAGAGATCCCATCTGAATTTCTCTTTGGTTATGTCATTGTCTTAAATATCATAAGCCCATGTGGGCTTCGTGGCTTTTCGGTCCAGCATGGTACTCCAGGCTTTCTTAACTCTTAAGGGTCAACTAACTGTGAGAGCATCAAAGCTGCCCAATCTTTCCCTTCTTGATGAATGAACTCCTTGAATTGTCCTTTGCCTGCTTTCTTTGTGGAAATCTACCTGATTTCTTAGCCCTAGATCACCACCCCGCCCTGTCAATTGATCTCTCCTTATTTCTCCCGAAACAGGTCACTCAGAAAGAAGCTGATCATAAACAAAGAGGCATTTATAATTTTAAGTTAAACCAACACTACGCATTTAAAAAAAAAGCAGAACATTAAATAACTACCTTAATAACAGTCACCAACACCTCCTGGTTGTAGCTTCCTTTTATTAACTAATAAGAGTAATGATAACAGCGATCATGTTTTGAGTATATACAATGTACCAGCAAGGTCTAGCATTTCCCAGATATTACCTATTTAACCCTCTCTTCCATCATACCAGGCAGATATATGTAATTTCATTTCATACCTGGTAAAAGTTCTCTGCCCTTTCCTTTCCCTATGATCAAGAAGGAAAGTAGTCTCATTCAATGAATTCACATAACGGCATGTCCTCTTAATTACTGTACTAATTCTTGCTTGTAATTCAAATAAATCCTTAAACATTGGAATTTCAGGTTTAGAGAAGTTTGGTGATGCAAGAATTTTCCCCTTATAAATCTCAAGTTTCTGCCAATGGGGTCAATTGTTAAAGCCAGTTAGAATGCATAGGAAGGCATATGATATGTTTACAGGCCTCACTCCCTAATCCATCTTCTCAAGGGAGAGGGGGAAGTGGAGAACTGGAACTGACGATGGTCCTGTGACTATGTTAGGCCATTTAACCCAAGGGGCTGGGGTTGTGTCTGGAAGAGGTAGAGAAAAGGAGAGTTTATGCTGTTCAACCTCCTCCTCTGCTGTTGGAAGCTTAGGTTCCTCTTTCTCTCCCATCTTTGTCATGCGGGCCATTGCTGATCTCTTTTGAGTTTCTCTTTGCCCTCCTTTCATTGTGGTGAAAACACCTTTCAAAGTATAGGAGCTCTGCTTTGACCAGAAACCCAACCAGTCATGGACTTGGGGCTCAATCTTGTGCAACTCCCAAAGCACTCAGGGAGCACCATCAGCCCCATCAGGGCTGTCCCCACACCTGGGTTTCTGGCAATTCAGGGGATTCTGTGTAGGCTTCAGCAAAGCAAAACATCCTTCCAGGATTCCCTTCTCCTCCTAGAAAACTAAAGCCATGTTTAACTTGTAGAAGTTATAGTAGCTCGAGTAATTTATACAGACCTCGCAGGTCTTCAGTATAGCAATGAACAGTTTTAAGAGCAAGTATCCACCTAACTTCACTGCATATTTACTAGATTGCATCATTTCAGGATATTCAGTCTTCAGTTTGTTGCTTACCTGGCATAGTCACCTGCTGAAAGGTTTTTCTTTTAATGAAAGGAAACAATGGTCATGGAGCTATGTTCAGAATCAAAGGAAGAAAGCCAGGCTATGTTCAGAGTGCAGGAGATGGAAAGAAATAACCATTAGCTTCAGGAAGAAAAGTCACAGCATAGGGCTTCCATGGAAACGCCTATCAGATTCCTCCCTCTATGGAAAGGTCCAGAAGGAAAAATCTATCCAGACTTTGTTTTTCTCGTTTCCTCCAGGTTACTTTGAAGCACACCCTGTTTCTGGGCTATGAGTCCTGAGGCCTGAACCCCCTTAAGTAGATCTAGGAAAGTGAGTGAAGAAGGAAGGTGCTCAAATCCTCTGTGCCAATCTCAATCTGCAGCATGTGGCTCCCAACTCCATAAGTCTTGGTCCCACAATGAGTATTATCTGTAGCTACTCTGACTAATAATAATAATAATAATAAATTGCATCAAGTAATCATTTCAGAAAAAAGCCAGCCCTCTAAATTTTGTTCTCTTGATTCCTTAACATAAATTCCTCTTGAGATACTGATATCTTCCTGTCTGAGCTGAAATTATTTTCAACCTGCCCATAATCTACAACATATGCCACACCCATTGTATATTTCCTTCCTGGAGTTCAAATTGAAGGGTTTGAGAAACGTTTAGGAGGTGAAGGAGGAGAATGAGAACAGACTGGCTGCAACAGCCAGGCATAAAACTGTCAGCTTTTCTCAGTTAAGAAACAGAAAGTAGCTAGCTGGCACATGAGTTTTGGGTTGTGTAAGAAAACCATTCTATCACATAAAGACGAAATCCTTGGAGATGGGCTCCACCACGCCATAAATTGGGAGATAGCGCCTTTCCACGAGAACAATTACAGGGGACGCTCAGGCCCTGCTGACCAGCCATGACAGTGATGAATTCGCGAGTGGCTGCAAAGCCCACTACTGAACAGCCTCCAGCCAAATGTAATGAATGTCATTATGGAGATGCCAGTGCTGTACACAGAGAAAGAAGTTATGGCTGCAACTTCCAAGATTTACCACCCAGGCAACTTCCCTCTCATCACAATAAAACTTTAGAGAATAGTTGCTACTATCCATAATCAAAATTTCAAGGACACTGTACGTGAAACTGTTCTGACAATGACCCTATATATGGGTGAGCACAGTCCTAACCCACAGGTACTCAATATTCACCGAGTGTGTAAATGAATATCTGTTTTATGTTGTTAATAAATTGGGAAATCTCATGATTCAGAAGGGTGGGGAGAGGTTTGGAAATGGATAGAGGTGACATTAGCACGTTACTGTGAAAAGAATTAACAGTACTGAATTGTGGGTGACTCTGGTGGAAAGGGGAAGCTTAGAGTCATGTGTGTCATCAGGAGGAAAGATGGAGGTTAAAATATGGGAATATATAACACACTGAAACTTGTGGTGGGCAATGACTGTGATTAACTGTACAAATACTAAAAAGTTCTGTCATGAACTAAAACAAATGTATAACACTATTGCAAGGAGTTAATAAAGTGGTATATGGGGAAAATGTGCCTATTGCAAACTATGGACTATAGTTAACAGAAATACCTTAATATTCTTTCATCAACAATGATAAAGGTATCACACACACACCAATACTATGGGTCAATAATACGAGGGGATAAGGGGCATGGGATGTTTCAGGTTTTCTTTTTTTATTTTTATTTCTTTTCTGCAGTAATGCAAATGTTCTAAAATTGATCATGGTGATGAATGTGCAATTATGTGATGATACGGAATTATCAGATTATGTATGATGTATAACACTGTAATTATAATTTCTTTTATTTTAAATTTTTACAGGGATTGTATACTTCAGGTGGATTGTATGGTGTGTGAATATATCTCAATGAAATTAAATTTAAAAAAAGGATGTTTAAACAAATTTTTTATAAGGAGCTTCCATTATGCTTGATATAAAAATGAAGATTAAAAAAATTCAATTGGATTTAATAAAAAAAATTCTCTGTAGTAGTGGAAAACTTCCTATGTGAGCCGAAATTCTTTCAAACCAACATGGACATCTCAGCAAGATAATCCAGTATCCCAAGATTTTATATCCCTGTTAGTTCTCTGGACATTTTTCATAGTCAAATAAAAGCTGGCTTGTGCTCAACAAAATCATGTAATGACACTAAAAGCCTTGATTCATAAAATATGTGGTTCATGTTTTATTATAACTCTCATTTTTACTTTTTAATGTCAGATTTTTATCTAAAATTTTAGAAATCATGGATGAAATCCTTGATATTGGAATATTTGATAAATAATTTAAACTAAAAGAAACTACAACTATAATGTGATGCAACATACATAATCTGAACTCTTGGCAGAGGGCATTTATGTTTCTGAAGAGACATATTCTTATTTACATGTGCAATTATTTCATTTGACCTCACTTTCCTACATAAAGATGTGGCAATAAGCAATGTCTGCAACAATGTCAAAAGACTAGATCATCAACTTCGATATCCCAGTGGAAAGTTGTTAATATTTGCTGGATAATTAGCAAAGAATAGCACACTGGTTCACAAGTGGTCTGGTTTATGGATTGGAAAGGACAGCATCTAAGAAGGACTGGAGAGTTTAATCCATTCACATTTAAAGTCCCTACTGATAATATAGGGCTTTCTTCTGCCATTTTGCAATTTAGCCTTTGGAATCCTTATGACTTTTTTGTACCTTACTTCTGTTAAAGCCTACTTTTATGTTTATTTGCTTTCTTTATTGTACCGTATTGACTACCTTTTCATTTTTATCTGTATATATTTTTTATCTTCCTTGTGATTATCATGGAGCTAAAATTTAACCTTCTGAATATATTTAATAATGATATTTGATTTGATATCAACTTTTGTTCAATGGCATGCACTACAGTTTTCTTATACTCATTTCTCCCCCCTCCCAGCATTTTTGTACTTGTTACCACTTATATCTGTACATTTTATGTCAAAAAAAAAACTATATATAATCATAGTCAAAAGGCAAAAATTGGAAGAAGGGATTTAAAAAAGTGTGACCCCACTATATGCTGTTTGCAAGAGACTCACCATAAAGTCAAAGATATAAGTAAGTTGAGGGTGAAAAGATGGGAAAAATATATACCATGCAAGTACTAACCAAAAGAGAGCTAATATCAAATAAAATAGGCTTTAGTAAAAAAACAATTATGAGGGACAGAGATGGTCATTATATATTGATATAGGGGACAATTTACAAGAAGATATACCAATTATAAATATATCTGCACCTAACAACAGAACCCCCAAAATATGAATCAAATACTGGCAGATTTGAAGGGAAAAATAGATAGTTCTACGTTAATAATAGGAAGCTACAAGACACCACATTCAAAAATGGATTGAACATCTAGTCAGAAGATCAATAAGGAGATACATGATTTGAATGATACACTAAACCAACTAGACCTAACAGACATATATATAAGACTGCACTCAACAAATATAGAATACACATTCTTCTTGAGTGCACATGGATCATTCTTAAGGACAGATCATATGTTGAGTCACAAAACATGTTTCAATAAATTCAAAAATATTGAAATCATATGATATGCATTCTCCAACCACAATGGAATGAAGCTAGAAATCAATAACAGAGGGAGAAAGGAAAAATTCTCAAATATGTGGAAACTAAACAGCATACTTTTAAACATCTGATGGATTAAAGAGGAAAGCAGAAGCAAAATTAGGCAATAACTTGAGACTAATGAAAACACAACATACCAAAGCTTGTGGGAGGCTGTGAAAGCAGTGCTGAGGGAGAGATTTATTTTTGTTAAAAAATAAGAAAAACTTCAAATCAAAGACCTAACTTCAAAACTGCAAGAACTAGAAAAAGAAGAACAAACCTTTAGACAGACTGACAAAGAAAAAAAAGAGACAGGGTACAAATAATAAAAATCAGAAATGCAAAGGGGGACATTTTGACTAATCTCACTGAAATAAAAAGAATTATAAGTAGGTGCTCTGAACACTAAATTAGATAACTTACATTAAATGACACATTCTTAGAAATACTCAAACTACCTACATTTACTCATGAAGAAAGAAATCTCAGCAAACCAATTACTAGTAAAGGCATTGAATCAGTAATCAAAAACCTTCCAACAAAGAAAAGCCAAGGACCAGATGATTTCACAGAGGATTTCTACTAAACATTCCAAGAAGACAACTCCAGTAGTGCTCAAACTCATCCAAAAAAAATGAAGAAGCAGGAACACTCCCTAAACCCATTGTTCAAAGCCAAAATCACTCTCATACAAAAGCCAGATAAAGATACCACAAGAAAAGAAATCTGCAGACCAATATCTCTTAGATATATAGATGCAAAAATCCTCAACAAAATACTAGCAAACTGAATTCCACAGGTAAAAGAATCATGCACCATGATCAAGTTGGATTTATCCCTGGTATGCAAGTTTAGTTCAGCATAAGAAAATTAATTAATATAATACACCACATTAGCAGGATGAAGGAAGTAATACCACATGATCATTTAAATCAACACAGAAAAGGCATTGACAAAAAAACTGCGCCCTTTCTTGATAAAAACACTTCGAACACTGGGAATAGAAGGTCATATATGAAAAACATACATCTAACATCCTATTAAATGGTGAAAGACTAAAAGCTTTCTCTCCAAGATCAGGAGCATGACAAGGATACCCAATGTCACCATTGTTATTCAACATTGTACTGGAAATTCTTCCAGAACATTAGGCAAGAAAGAGGAATATAAGACATCCAAATTGTAAAAGAAGTAAAACCTTTCCTATTTTCAGATGATATGATCCTATACGCGAAAAAAAAAAAATCTTGAAAAATCCACAACAAAGCCCCTAGAGCTAATAAATGAATTCAGCAAAGCGACAGGGTACAAGACCAACACCCCAAAATCAGTAGAGTTTCTATACACAGGCAATGAACAATCAGAAGAAGAATTGAAGAAAAAAATTCCATTCACAATAGCAACTAAAAGAATCAAATACCTAGGAATAAATCTAACCAAGGATGTAAAGAACTTGTACACAGAAAACTACAGAACATTACTAAAAGAAATTAAAGAAGACATAAATAAATGGAAGGAGATTCTGTATTCATGGATTGGAACACTAAATATCATTAAGATGTCAATACTACCCAAATAAATTTATAAATTCAATGAAATCCCAATAAAAATTCCAACGACCTTTTTTGCAGAAATGGAAAAGCTAATCAAATTTACATGGAAGGGTAAGGGACCCCAAAGCACTAAAGCCATCATGAAAAAGAATGAAATTGGAGGATTCACATTTCCCAATCTTAGAACTCAATACAAAGCCACAGTAATGAAAACGGCACAAGGACAGACATAAAGACCAATGGAATTGAATTTATGGCCAACTAATTTTTGAGAAGGTGGCAAAGACTACTCAATTGGGAAAGAATAATGTCTTTAACAAATGACACTGGGAAAACAAGATCTCCATCTGCAATGAAAGGAGGAGGACCCCTACTTCACATTCACCAAAAATCAACTCAGAATGGATCAAAGGCCTAAATATAAAAGCTAGAACTATCAACGTCTTAGAAGAAAACATGGGAAAGCATCTTCAGGACATTGTGTTAGGCAATGGTGTCTTAAACCTTATACCCAAAGTACAAGCAACAAAAGAAAAAATAGATAAGATGGGACCTCATCAAAATAAAAAATACATTTGTTCCTTGAAAGATTTTATCTTGAAAGTAAAAATACAACCTGCACAATGGGAGAAAATATTTGGAAACCACATATCCAATAAAGGGTTAATATCCAGTATATATAAAGAAATCCTTCATTTTAACAACAAAAAGATATACCCAATTAAAAAAATATAGGCAAAAGAACTGAACAGGCAGCTCTCTAAAGAAGTTATACAAATGTCTGGAAAGCACATGAAAAGATGCTCAACATCATTAGCCATCAGGAAAATGCAACTCAAAACCACAATGAGATACCATTCCAGGCCCATCAGAATGGCTGCTATTAACAAAACAGAAATTATCAAGTGTTGGAGAGGATGTGGACAAATAAGAACACTCATAAATTGCTGGTGGCAATGTAAGATAGTGTAGCCACTGGGGAAGCAGTTTGGCAGTTCCTTAGAAATCTAAGTACAACACTTCCATATGACCTGGCAATCCCCCTACTAGGTACATACCCAGAAGACAAACAGATTTTTGCACATTGAGGTTCATAGCAGCATTTTCCCAATTGCCGAAATATGGGAGCAACCCAAATGTCCATCAACCAAATGTGGTATATGCATCACGTGGAATATTAGCCATAAAAAGGAATGAACTCCTGATACATATGTGAATATGTGACCACATGAATGAATCTTGAAGACATCACAGTGAGTGAAATAAAATAGACACAAAAGGACAAATATTGTATGATCCCACTGTTTTGAAACAATTAAAATAAGCAACCTCATAGAGTCAGAATCTAGAATACAAGTTGCCAGGGAACAGGGGCAGGGGATAATCAATGGGAAGTAAAGGCATAAAATGTATAAGATTCCTGTTTGGAATGATGGAAACATTTTTGTAATGGGTGGTGATAACAGCACAACATTGTGAACACAATTATTGGCACTGAAATATATATATCTGAAAGTGATTAAAAGGGGAAAATATTAGGTTGTGTATAGGTAACAGAATAATTTTTTTTTAAATCCATGAAACTACACTACACAGTGAACCCTAAATTAAACCATCGATTTTAACAATATAGTTATAAAAATGTGCTACCATCAGTTGTAACGTCCCACACCAATGCTAAGTGTCAGTGGTGGGGTGGTATATGGGAATCCTGTACTTAATGCAAGATTATTCTCTAGACCTACAACTTCTTCAATAAAGGGGTGCAAAGAAGATTTCTTCTGATATCACACATTTTCATTCTTGATAGTGTATGAAAGAAATTCTCTTTTTCTCATAATCAATCTGGATAGAGGATTACCACTTTTATTTACTTTCTCAAAGACCAACCTTTCATTTCATTGTTTTCCTCTATCATTTTTTGTCTTCCATTTCAGTTATTTTACACCTTGATTTTATTATTTCCTTTTTCTCCAGCTTCGGGGTCTTCATTTTACAGTTTCTTAAGGTAGATGCATTTTTTTCCAATATAGCTGTTTGTTGCTATACATTTCCTTCTGAGTACTGCTTTATTGGTGTTCCACAGATTTTTAAAAATTGTGGTTTCATTTGTGGTTAAAAGTACTTTCTAATTTCCCTTTTGATTTCTTCTTTGACACGAGGTATTAAGAACTGTGCTATTTAGTTTCCTCGTTTGGGGAGTTTCCACATAGCTTTTTTCCTTTGATTTCTAATGTCATTCCATTATTTTTAGAGAATTTATATTTTACAACTTGTATCCTTTGAAATTTAGGGGTTGTTTTACAGACCAGAATATGGTCTACCTTCGTAAATGTTCCATGTGTACTTCAAAATAATGTATATCTGTTCTGGTAGCGTTCTAGAAATGTCAATTAAGTCAAGTCACTTGCTAGTGTTATTCAATGTTCTATATCACTGCTATTTTCTATTTGTTCTGTAAAATAATGAGAAATGACTATTGAAATTTCTGAGCATAATTGTGAATGTTTTTTCTAGTACTCTCTATCCATTTATTTTTTGCTTCAAGTATTTTGAAGACATCTTATTAGAGGTGTATCTTTTTAGAATTATTGGACCCTATTTATTAGGATTCCTTTATTATTATGATCTTAATCTCTGGCAATGAATACTAAGCTTGAACAATGATTTTTTTCATTTTTGATATTCCAATTTCATCTGCAGAATTGTATTTTTCTGTTTATCAGCTGATATTCTTCATCTGTTCTGTTCCTTAATACCACCATATTTTCCTTTAAATCCCTGAATATAATTTAAAATAGCTACTTTAAAGTCCTTGTCTGTTAAATGCAACATTTAGGCTATTTGGGGGTCAGTCTCTAGTAACTAGTTTATTTCTCTTGAATATGGGTCACATTTTCTTTTTTTTTTCTTTTTTTCCCATGTCAAGTAGTTTTATTTTACACTGGATATTGTGGATGATCCATTATAGAAACTATGGATTCTGTTATCTTTCTCTGGAGACTATTGGTTGTTTTTTTCTTTCTGTTTTTATTCTAACAGTTAACCTTCTGACCCAAAGGCCAGCCTCTGCCTTACCCTAGGTAGGCAGATGCTGAAATGTCTGTTCAGTTCTGTCAACCTTACAGCTGATGAGTTTTGTTCAAACTTCTTGGAATCTTCCTTATGTATGTACAGTTCAAGAATCAGCCAAGGATTTGGAGAAACTTTGTATGTTGATTATGGCTTTCCTCCTTCTGTGGTTTCTCCGTTCCTGGATTTCCTCCACCCCTCCACAGTCACGCTGTGAATCTTTTCCTCTGACTCTTCAACCCAGTAAGACTGTGATTTTTGCTTAAGTGCACAAACTAAAGAGTGTCTTCAGACTAATGACTTGCAAACATTTATCTTGCCAAGTATAATTTCCTTCTTTCAAGGGTTTTGTCTCCCAGTTTCTGCCTCATTTTGCCCATTACGCACTGCCTTGAAATAGTTGTGTTTTTGAAAAAATATTTTATCTGGAGTTTATAATTGTTATCTGCTGGTAGTTGATAATCTGTCACCAGAAGCTGAAATCTGACAGAAACATTTTAAAAACAAAACCCAACAGCTTGATATTTTCCTTGACAGTGATACTTGAAGGAGTGCTAGTGTGATTTTATCCTGAGAACTATGACTAGTGATTGAAAAATTTTAGGCATTAATCTAATTTGTGTTTTAGAAACATATCACTCCAGCAGCGTTATGGAGGGACATATTGAAGGCCATTTTCCAGTCTAGTCTCAGATAGATCTCTCCTCAAAGCTGCAGCCCTATATTCCCAAAAACCTGTTACACAGCTCTTGTGAGTGTCCCCAAAGCACTGTAAACTGACTCACCAGCTTTTTCTCCAAATGTTCTCTATTTCAGCTGTTTTCCAGGGCCGTTTACCTAGTCATTCTTCCTCTAAACCAAGAGATCATTCTTGCCTCAAAACTCTTCTTTATCATCATATCAAATCAGTTATCACTTTCAGTCTTTCAATCAGTTAGAGGTTGTTGGAGGTTGGAGGTGTTTTAAGTTTCCTTTATATGTGTTTTAAGGTTTGGAAGGGATTTGTGGAAATAGAAGGACCATGGTTAACTTCACAGTCAGTCAAGGGAAAGGACTGAGTAAGAAAGCTAGATTTATCACCAGGTATGAATTGTATGATGAAGGTTTTAGAGAAGAAAAAAGAATAAAGCTGAGCTCCTGAGATTGGGAACTATGGTAAGGAAAGACAGAGGGACATTTGGGACATACCAGTGGTATAAAATGATGCTGGACCTTAACAAGGAACGCTCCCCAAGTGGGGAAGGATATGTCAGACTAACAGAAGAGTACTAATAAAGTATCAAGATTAAAAAATGTTATCAAGTTCTTCTTCACTTTAAGGGACTAACTATATTTTATAATGGAGCAATAAGATTCCAACAGAGAATTTTAAATGAGAGATCAACTTCCTGTATTTTTATTTATTTGTAATATTTTATTAATGAAGACAATCATGTTGGCAGTCTGTAGGATTGAATGTGGTGCTTAGAAAGATCAAAGTGTTAAGAATACTGTCAGAGAAACTTAAAATTTCCATTTTGTTCTTCGGCCATATAACCCAGAAACATGGAGATACCAGTCTTTCCTAGATATCAACCAGTTGCATCCTCCCCCATTATGTGTACACCCCTTCTCAACATGAAGAAGTTAGAATGGTCATTGTCCAAATATCCCTGAAGTTTAAGAGAACGATCAGATGAAAGGGAAAGAGATGTATTAGAGAAGTAAAAATTTAACAATTAATTATCATTACTTAATCCTTATATAGATATGTTTTTAGTTTCCAGTGTATTAGAAGAGCCAGAAGGAAATACCTGAACTTGTGGAACTGTAACCCATACTACACTTTGAAATTTTCTCTACAACTACTTGTTAAATTGAACTTTGAAATTTATCAGTTTTCTGTATATATATTTCTTAATTAAAAAATATACATATATAAAAAAATAAGAATACTGTCAGACAACTCTTATAACAGTCAAGGAGAGAAGATATGGCTGCCTGAACTGACTCAGTGATTATAACGTATAGAGAAGAATCCAAACAACTTTTAGGGATCGTTGTGAAGTATAATTGAAAAGTGACAAGTTTAGACATCGGTGAAGAGAAAAAGACAAAGATGACTTCAAATTTTCTGGTTTGAATTATTAGAAGATGGTTACTTATTTCAATAAATGAAATAGAAGTGTGTCTGTATATCTAGAATTCAAGAAGTTTAATAAAATGTAGAGACTGGGATAAGAAGGTTGCCTTGGACATATTGCAGAGGCTGGTGATGATTTCTAATTAGTAGTTGAGTCTGAAGCCGAGAAGAAAATATACATTTGAATGTCCTCAGCTCCTGTCAATAAGAATCTAAATGTCCATCTTTTTCTATCAATTCAGATAAATTGATAATGGCTACTTGGAAGCCATATTAAGACTTCTGAATGTACTTCCAGGTTCAGTGGGAAAAGCCCCATGATTGGTAATTTCTGACATGGACAGAAGAATGGACAGAAGAATGGATAGTAGCAGCATATACTACTGCCTTACATGGTCATTATAGATAATGAATAACAGATAGCAGAGGAAGAAGAGAAGAACACCTAAGACCAAAATTTGGGGGACACCAATATTTTAAATTACTGACAGAAGAAAAGGTGCAGAAAAAAAGGGCATACAAGTATGAATTGATGCAGAAGAGAATAAAAGTAAAACCAAGGGACAGGATTTTTTCTAGACAAAGAGTAGTAAAAATATAAACAATGCCTAGGAAGCATTTTTCACTGCTTCTGACAGGAGACCACTTATGGCTCTAGTAATATTTTCAGTTCTGGCTTTAAAATATATGACTATTCTAAGTCATTGATGCCTAAAGGACTTTCCTACCTGTTTTTCCAACAACAACCTGTCACTGTATCCCTCCAACTTCTAAAGTGAGAACAGTATGCTATAGGAAAATGAATTCCAAGTGTTAGGTAACTCTATTTCAATCAAACTTTTGGACTGAATCCATTTCTCAATCAGTTGAGAAGTGCCTGATGATATTAACATTACCTCTTCAGATTTGAAGATAATTTTAATGATAGAAATGTGGTAAATGGCATTTGTAAATAACAGTCAGTGATCAGTAGCAACCACGCAATAAGCATTGTATATGGTATTTTTTTATTGCATTATATTATATAGGTAGCAGGGAGTTAGCAAAGAATCAGAAGTTGTTTTCCATGCAATTGGGAATTTTACAACCTAGCTTCACGATAGCTGAAAGAAAGGATATTTCTAAAGAAAATCATGCAGTGGATAACTTTCTATAGATTTAGATAACATTAAAAAATCAGATGTATGTAGGAAAATGTGGTTCATGAGAATTTAGCTTCTACTATTAAATAGTAAGCAAGGTTTTAAAGAAAAAAGGATAAGAAGTGATGTGTCAGAATCAAATCAAGAAAACAGAAACCATTCTAAGTACTTACAGCAGAAGAAATTTAATGCACAGAACTGATTATGCTGCTGTAGAAGAAGTTAAGAAGCCAAACCCAAAGAGAAGCCAGCAGTGAGGCAACTCAGAGATTAGCAACAGTAGGAATCTGCTATACTCTAAACTGGAGTGACTAAAGGGAAAAGGCAGTGTTCCCAGAGTCCATGAGTGAAGGAGCTTGCAGAGGCCAGAGCTAAGGTGCATCTGAACAGAGGGGGCTTAAGCCAAGGAAAAGATGGAGTTGCTGCCAGAACAGCATCTGCATCAAGAACAGAGAAGGGAGAGTGAGTACTCTGACTTCTTCCCTCTCCTACCTCCAATTCCCACCCCATCCCCAACCTCCAGGCCCTACCCACATACCTGAACCTAGCCAGAAGCCAAGCGGAGTTTAAACCTGGAAACTGCACCCCACCAAGTTCAGCCTTCCATAGAAGCAGAAGCAGACTGGGATGAGCTAGAAATGGAAGGCAAATAAGCTCAGGACCAGCACATAAGATATGGAAGGAAAACACACAGAATGAAAAATTCAGACATAATGCTTCATATACCTGTTTCATGATTGTATACCAGAGAAGCGGGTCTAAACCTTATCAGACCGAATCCTTCCTGATTTAGGATCGTGTAACTGCTGTATCAAATAGACCCCAAATTATGTAATGGTTCAAAAACAGTGAGAGTATGTTACTTGTTCAATTAACGGTACTGAATGTGTCAACAGGCATACAGGGCATTTCTCTTCTAGTCTTCAGAAACTAAGGCCAACACGTGCTCTATAATCTTCAACACACAGCTGCCAGGTTGTGCTGGTGGTTTTTTGTTTCCATTCCTGTCAGGAGGAAGGTCCCACATGGGACAGTTTTCACAGACCAGGTCGGGAAGCATTGCTCACCACTGTTCTTCACATTCCATTGTCAGGAACTCTGCCACATGGCTGCCCCTCACTGCAAGGGAGTCTGGGGAATGTAGTCCATCTGCGTGCTAGGAGGGCTGAAAGCAAACTGGATTTGGGTGGGTAACTAGTAACCTCAGTTCACTGCTTTTTTTTTTTTTTTTTTTTTTTGGTGTGTGTAGGCACCAGGAATCAAACCCAGGTCTCCGGCATGGCAGGGCAGAGTTCTGCCTGCTGAGCCACCATGGCCTGCCCCCCACATCTTTTTATAAAAAATATTTCATGATGGTCCCGTAATAAATAACATAACTTACATGTATAAGGTGCTTCTAGAAGAACAAAACATTTCCCTACTTATATTATCAAGTAGACATCAAAGGGAAATAATTCTATTTCAATATGTAAATGCCCACCATGGCCACACTAGGAGACATGCAAATGCAGTCAGACGCTCATCTCAAAGCACAGAATCATCTTGTGCATTGATACAGATGCACTGTACTAATCATATGCCACAAGTGACTCTTCTACAGGGGCATGATTTTCTAAAATAGTGAGCACTTTTTGGTAATACTCCAAACAAAACAAAGCAGTTGTTCCTTCTATTTATAGAATCGTCACATTCTGGGTAATTTCAACGTTTATTCAAATAGTGCAAAAAGTAATCTCTAAATGTGTAGAGAGTGATTTAGTTTCTAGATTTAGAAAAATCTGTGCATGCTCATATAAATATAAAATTTATCATAAATATAATACATACTTACATTATTTGATTGATTGATTTTAACTATTTGAAGCTCCAGTCATACTTGTGAAAATTATGAGGGCTGAGAGACAATTCTTTGTGTAGGAATGCCAGCAGCATCCCCTATTACTGTAACACAAAAAGGTCCCCACAAATTTTAAAAATTCTTCCTTAAGTCTTGTGTTGTTTTCATTGAGAACCAATATTCTAAAAACCTATGTCTAACCTAGATGTCAGGCAGGTTTTCCTGCCTCATGACATGTCGGTTGGTTAAGGACCCCATCTTAGAACCCAAACAAGTCTTTTTACTCCCAAATATTAACGGGAATTTCTAAGGGGTTTCCTTTCCCTTCTGGCCTCAAGCTTCTGCTTCTGCTGAATTAGTTCAGTTTCCCGATTATTACTCTATCCTGTTGGAGCCACTTCGACTCGGTGCCTTATCAACCCAGAAATGGAATGTTGCCATGGCATCAGTTTCTGGAAGGACACCAACCCCCACCCCCCACCCCCCAACACACACACACAGAATATGTTTTTCTTCAAGACAGATTTAACTGAAGGTTTGGTAAGCAACATTGCAAAGGCATAAATGGCTTTTATTAAATATTAGAATAAGAAACTGTATTTTTAAACCTTCATGCACCCCTCAATTCTTTCTCTTCTCCTTTCTTACCAATTTACTATGAACTTCTAATGCAGAGTAATGCAAATACAATGCTTAATTTTTTGTTTTGGTTTTTTCTCTGGCTATCCATACCCTCAGTGGCTCATCCTACATTTCAGGAACTCAGGATAAGAGTATTTTCTGATGCTCACTATTAGGGATAGCCATCTCTGTGATATTTTCATTAATAATGGAAATGGGAGTATTAGGTTCAAATCTATATTTTCATTCGATTCATAGAACTATGCTGCCAATTTCTACAACAGTGTCCATAAATTTAAACGCCTCCATTGCCAGGCAGGCAAATGGGAACGTGTTTAGTTGCTTGTCCATAACTCAGTCGGGTATATGGGGCACTGTGGAGAGCTGAAGAGGAATGCTCTACATTAATTCCTAAAAGCATTCAAATTAAAACTGATCTAAACGTCTGTATTCACCACCAATATAGCTCCCCTGTCCTGGGATACTTGGTTGTTTTCTACACATATAATTATAAAACTCAATACTCTTTCTGTTAATAGTAAAAAATCATGAAGCTGGGGAGAATGAAGATAGTGATTGGGCTGAATGATCACCAAAGACAAGGAGTGTGGGTCAACGTCAAAGGCCCTTTAAGCTTTGAGTATACTCAGGAATACCTTTTGGTACTTCTGACTCCTAGAATCACTGGGTTAATGGAATGAGGGCAAAGTCCTTTCAGGCTTTCTGAGTCTTCAGAGAATTTATGGAATATGGGAGTAGCAGCGTGGGGGTAGGTCACGTTATTTTCCAATCCCACTCCAAGAAATAAGTTATAATAATACCTTATACAGACTAGCCTGTCATCTGAAATGTATTATAATATCTTTTTTAGCTTGGATACCTCTTGCAATAATAAAAGTTAATTTTCACAAGATACAGCAGGAGTGAACCTGCAAATTTGACCTTCAATTTCTATTGTGAAGATGGTTCCTTAGAGATCTCATCAGGTAATATTATCACCTTTTGGTGGACTCTGGGCAGCACTGGCATTTATCACCCACCCATTAGCACAATAAAGGTCTCTAGTTGCACTTGGGACCACTGGATATCTTATCTCCACAGTTAGAACATGCTTAGATCCTTTCAATATCTAACATCAGAATTAGGTCAAATACTCACTTACTCATATCCTAGGTACATGCACCTCTGTTGGGTTCTAGGACCTATCTTATAGAAGTTCAGAAAAAGAAGAATAAAACAGCTCAGCCATTGCTTCCTTCAGGGTTAGGCAGCCTGAGAAAGCAGTAAAACATAAGGGGTCACAGAACAATTTTGCTCTCTATGGTCAGCAACCCCAGACCCAAGACTTTGTCCGGAACATAGTGGGACAGTGGGGTTGTGAAAACTGAGGCTGGAGAAATAGGTTCGGTTCAGATCATGGTGTACCAAGAATGCCAGGGTAGGGAAGAGGTGAGACATTGGGAGTTTTTGAATTTGGAGTATGTGGTAGACTCAATTACTCATTCCCAATTTAGACATGCTCTTACTCTGAGTCCATATTACTATGGATGTTAACCAATCGTAGGTAGGATCTCTTGGAGACATTGTTTAACTTAAGGTGTGGCCAAAATTAGTGATGTTAGATCTTAATCCATTTTAGTGGAGTCTTTTACATGCAGAAGAAATTTAGATCTAGTAACAGAAAGACATGGAGAGGAGCCAGAAGTCAGTAGCAACCCCAAAGAGAAAGGAGAGGACCTGGCCAAGTGACAGGAAAGCCAAGGAATCCAAAGATTGCTGCCCAGCCAGAACCTTACCAATCTCAGGTGGAAGTAAGCATTCTACCAACACCTTAATTTAATTCTGGCCTCCAAAACTGTGAGCTAATAAATTCCCATTGTTTAAACTAATCCACTGTGCTGTATTTGTCATAGCATCCTGGTAAACTCTGACAGAATACTTATAATTAACTGTGCCTTAGGAAAACAAAACCACTCTGGAATGGATGTTAATGAAATATTGGCATTTCACACTGATGAAATTCTGAGAATAATTGGTTAATTTTGCATTTTGACTCTGCAGCTATTGCTTAATTATACTTAATTGTGTAAAGTTATAGTTTAACTTTTAAAATTATTCCAAAATGAACCAGAGTAAAAATCTGATTGAAAGGTTAAGAAATGGTTGCTTTCAAATTATTCTTAAAAAGAAACAATCTCACCTATACCCAACGCTCTAGGATTTCTTGCATATATAAAATTCTTTCGAAACTGCTATCATAATGAGGCACTGATGACAATTTTCTTAGCTTGTCTATTAAAATCTGTAAAATTCTAAACTAATTACTCACAAATTTAATTATCCCCTACCTACTTCCAAAAAAGATACAAGGTGGCTTAAATTGGAATAGTACTTTGGCAAAACAGCAGCTAAAATATGATTTCTTCAGAATTATTACTTACATGAAATCTTTCTGAGTATTTGTGACTCAAGGAACATATCCACAATGTTCAAATGTTAGAACCCTAGGGGAAAAAAAGCAATCTCTTATTAGCCAGCTATAAATTAAGTCAAAGAAAAGAATGCTCAAAGTTTTAGCTTTAGCTTAGATTTCATTAAGAAACAACAACTGGGCATCAAAACCATGTGTGACATATCTGGGACAAACACACATGCAAACAATGATTTTATTATACTGCATCATTTCCCCAGGAATAGTCACAGAATGTATTACACATCTTTAAAAGAATGAAGCTATTCAGAATTGCTCTCTTAAGGATAATATGGATTGGCATAGCATGTCAGTGCAAATCCTATCATTTTGGGAAAATCTCAAGATAATAAAATAATTTAACTGTATGTTCTTTGAAATTTAAAATGTCACTTGACCAATCTTTGAGCATTGTCATGCTCCTTTTAAATCCTTTCCCCACATCTTTCAATCTCTAGCTCCTTCTCCTACTTTTAATCCATCCTTTTTTTTTTTACCCTCCCTCTCTCTTTGCAACCTTTTCACTCTTTTCATCTTTGAAATGAGATTGGAAAGCAGGGCAACCAGAAGAAAATACATGGTTCATTTTCTTCTAAATATACTCAAATTTCTATTTAAAATAATAGCCTGCTTCTATAATTGTTTTAGAAGCAGTAATCTGACTCACAAACTGCAGCTAATAACAAAAGCAACTCAATTTAGTTCTTTCTAGTAACAGCTTAAGGCACTGGTTAATGGTGAGAGAAAGCCACAAAGAATGTTCCAAAGGGGGAAAAATAGCTACAATTAAGTAGCTTTTGTTAAGCCAATGTTTTAAAAAGACATATACTACAATTATAAGTGGGTCAAAGTTGGCAAGGTTTTCTTGGGGAAGGAATGGAAAGATCATTCTCCACTTCTTTCCCTACAACCTACACATAAAAAGGGATGCTGCTCGGAATTGATCAAAACTAAGAAAACAGATTAGGCGAGAGTTACTGTGGATAGTTACTGGGGATACTTTATCCACAGGAGGAATTAAACCAGCCCCAGTATTTCCCTGTAACTTCAGAGACTATCTCTAGAATATATAAGAATAAGAAAGAGAACTGGAAAGCCTAGGGAAATTTTCATATATTTTGAATTTTGAAACGTGTGAATGTATGGTGGGGGTGATTTTACGTATATGTCTACAAATTCTTTGAGACTCCTCTCAAGAGATGGTAGCTAATGCACTTCTCCTTGAAGCTGGGCTGGACTTAATGCTTTGCTTCTAAGCATTAGAATAGGGCCAAGAAATGGGATGTCACTTCTAATATTGGTTTAAAACAAAAACAAACAGACAAATGAAAAAAACATAGCTTCTGCCTTTAGCTCTCTTTCTTTCTCAAATCACTCACTCTGGAGAAAGTCGGTTGCCATGTTAGGTTATGTTGTGGGTTTCTTTACTGAAAAAAGCCCATGTGGAAAGTAACTGAAGCCTTCTATACACAGACTCCAGAGAGAGCCTGGGCAGGAGCAGATTCTCCAACCCTTTCAAATGTCAGCTCTGGCCGACAACTTAACTGCAGTCTTAGGAGAAACACTGAGTGACAACCAACCAACTAAGCCCTCGGGAGTTTCTTGATCTTTTAATCTTGAGAAACTGTTTAAGACAATACATTTTGTCGTTCAAAATGCTAAATCTTGGTGTGATTGGTTATCCAGCAGTAGATGACCAATAAACTGGCAATCTAAAAATATAAATAAACAAACTATTTCATTAAATGGAAGTGGGAAGTCACAGTACATGTATGTGAACTCTTGGATCTAATTTGCTTCTATTCTGCTTGAATAGTAACAAGGGCTAGAAGCACTCCCAAGGGAAAGCGATCTTCCTGCTTCTTTTCTCTCGACCCCTTTTTGACTCTCTCCCACTGCATGAAGAATATGGGTGTGCTGGAACCTGATTTCCCTGCCAAGTTATCCTTTTTATTTAGCTTCCCATGTATCTCCCATTTGGCTGCACTTACTTTCACATGGGATTGCCTGGCGTAAGGACTTCTTTGCTGTGTCTGAAAAGACCTGATGACACTGTGTTAAGTTTTTTTCTACTACCTGAATTAAAAAAAAAAAAAATTGCAGCTGTTATTTAATCTCCCACCCTACCAATGCTTCCAGTTGATATTTGACCCCTGTTGGAGGATGGAGTGTGCTAAGCAGGTCTTAAGTCAATATGTGGCAGCTATCAAAAAATGCCGCTCATGTCAATTGCTAAAGGGAGCACAATGAAGGGACAGTCATTTCCTTTTGCTGGGTTCTGAATTCATCACACCTCCTCTCAGTCTGAGACCGGGAAGAGCAGGAATGCTAGGACAGGGCCCATAGCTGCAAAATAAAGTTATATCTGTCGGGTAACTTCAGCTCAAGAACCCCAGTCTCCCCGGACAAAGCCTTTTTATAACTGTGCTGCAGTCTTGAGACTCTGCTTATCTAACCCTACTTCCTGTTCTTTCCTCTTCTCAGGAGTAATGCTTCCAGCTCCCCTTGCTTCCTTTAACCCCCTCTCCTTTATTCTTTCCCAGGTGCTTTTCCCAATAAATCTCTTTCACATTTATCTTTTCTCAGGGGGCTGCTTCTCGGAGAACCCTAACTAATGTGTCTGTCCTCCTTCCATTCTCAGGCATTCGTGATGGCTGAGCTCAAGTACAGCCGCTGACCACTGGGCCAAAGTTTCATCACTGAAATTCTGTACTGTGCTTCTGGGGCCCCCAGCCAATATAGTAATTAAGAGTCACTTTTGTTCTCTGTGCATGCAACTTGATTATGGTTTTCACAGCAAAGGTGGTTGACCAAAGACAGGAGAATCACAGATGGCTGGATTCTTAGTCATTCTCCTTTTTTCTTATTAAGAGACCTACTGCATGTCAGGACAATGATAAAAGCAGCCAAAAACAAAATTACATTTTAAATGCCTGCCTTGGAGACATATTAGCCCAAGAGATATTGGCCTTGGTGAGGACATTGGGGAATGTTCCACACAGGTGGTCTGAGTGAGCTGGAGTACAAGGGGCACTTCAATCTTTGATCCCGTTTCCCTCTCTTCCCACCTGGAGTGAGATTGAGAGGTCATGCTGTGAACATGAAGTGATTTTGAGGCTTGAACTCATCCTTGTGCAATGGTGAGGTGTGAAGATAAAAGAGCCTGTGCTCCTGATGATTGTGAAGCTGCCATACCAAAACCAGACACCTGGCTCCAGACTTCTTTTGCATCAAAGTAAACAAATTCCTGGCTTTAATAAAAGGCACAATTATTTGGGGTTACTGTTATTGCCTTTAGAGCCTGATCCTAACTGGTAGACTGACTCAATTATTCATTATCTCTGACCAACTACCATCTCTGATCGCTAATTCATTAACAGCACCCTATTTCAAATGACTTGCATTTTATTTTAAGCAAAACCAATACGGAAGAAGTTGACATTTTGATCAGTCACATTATAAAATATTTGTGTATTCCAAAGGATTTTCTATTAAGTAAATGCTACTGTAATTCAATATTAGGTCACATACCATGAAGTTTAGGACAGACCCCACTGTTGGGGGAAGGACAGGAAGCTTGGCAGAGAACTTACCACTAAATCCTTTCAAGTTTTTTCCATTGAAGAGGAATGAAAAAGAAAGAGAACGTCACTGCTAGCGATAGGCTTAATGCAAGGCTGTTAACTTCACAATTTGAGTCTCTCCATTTTCCCCATCATTTGCTGTCATTTGTTAGACAGCCACTGACTGTATTATTCATGAACCCGTGGTAGAGTTTGCTAGCTGTCTTTCAAAATTCTTCTCCTTTTTCCCATTTGTTCATAGCAACAGAGTTAAATCTCAGCTATGGCAACCCAGATAGAAACTACACTTACAGCCTTCCTTGTGACTAGGGGTAGCCCTGAAACAAATTTAGCAGCTTCATTTGCTTAGAAGAAAACTGGTTTTCTTTTCCCTTTCTGTAAGCTACGGAGAAGGTGCCCATCACACTGAGCACCACCCTCAAAATGCAGGGGACTTGGATCCCGACAGGACTTGTTAGAGCAGTGCCGTCCCATAACCCTGGCTGGCTCACCTCGTATTATTGGAGAAAAAATAAATGGATATCTTCCTTAAAGAAGGCCTCTTTGTTTTAACAGGTTCATCCTTTTCCTAAATAGGGAGCCTAATTATATGATTTTACTACCCTAGAATAATTTAAAAGATATAAGTGTGTATGCGTGTGCATATGTAGACTAAAGTGCTTTCAGGGCAGCATGGTAAGAATCGTGGAATCAGTCACACTCTATTTCCCATAGCACAGGTACAGTAATACATAAGGAACTAAAATTAGAATAAAACAATAAGAATCATAAAAAATATATTACAGTAGCCCTAGTATACACAGCACCCTTCTCCCTTTAGCTAATAATGTTTTAACCAGCAGAGGTACAATATTTCCTAGGCTTATTTCCAAGTTACACAAGTGCAAGGTTTCCCAAGGGGAGGGGAGTGTTCTAGAAACCATCATGAAAAAGAATCTCCCTGGGCGTTTGTTAAACCTGCATCTTTTAAATCATCCTCCCAGATCATTCTAAAGCACATTGAAATTGGAGAACCATCATCGTGGCAGATGGAGAGTTACCGTGGTCCCACTTCAATGATGACCAGGGTGGACAGAGTGACATTTCTTCAGCACTGATGCTCATATGACTTCTGATAAGGTAAAGTGGTGCATCAAAATCAGGTGGCCTTGGTGAGCCTCTGTGTGCACCACTTGGTGTTTCAAGAGGATCAAGGCCCTGCAGGAGCACTTCCCACCCAGCTGGCCAGTGGAAACCTTCTGCTGCTGCACCAGCAAGAGTTTCCACCCCTCATATAGTAAAAGGCACTGCCTAAATGTGCATGCACAGGTACCATTCGCTGGCATGGGAGTTCTACCAGCATCAGGAATTTTCTTTCAAGTTTCTATAAAGTTCAAGACTTGTCATGACCTAGGGACTTGGAGCTATAAAATTAAAAAAAGCAGTGGACATCCCATAGAAGAACATCTCTTTTAGATGACCTATCATCTGTCCCAGAGTAACTCATGGAAAGAAAGAATCCTACAATTTTTCAAGAAAACAAGGAAAAATTGCTGGAGGCCTTTCTAAGCAGAAGAGACTCAGACATAATAAGAGAAAGTGAGAGGGAAGATCCAGCCCCTGAAAGTCAGTAAGAATCAGAAGAGAAAGAAGAGGACATGGTTACATGATGGGGAAGTCAAAGAATCCAAGGATTTGCTGCCCAGACCCAGGAGGAAGCAAGCCTGCCGGCCAACACCCTAATTTGGATTTATGGTCTCTAAAACCATGAGCCAAGGAATTTCTGTTGTTTAAGTAACAACAACAACAAAAAATCAGATGGCTATGAAGTCCTGGTTCTCAGTCTCATCAAACCGATGAATATTTTAGGACAGATTAACATCCCCATTAAGAAGACGCACTTGTCATCAGTTTGGGTTGTCATAAAAGTGCCCTGCACGGACTGCCTTCACCATGGGTGAAGCCCCATGAAGCCCTATTTTAATCTTGGGCTGTGCCAGCATAACCTTGGTCATGAAACATAATCTTTGATGGGATGTTCATCATTTCAATTACATTGGCAATAATTTACTTCACTATATGGTAAATAAGATATATGTTGCTTTTATATCATTACTTACTAAGCTCCAAATTAAATTTTTCTGAACATTAAAATAGATCCTTTTTGTTAGTTCAGTAAAAACCAACTCTTTGAATTAATCCCTTTCCACAGGGATACTTATCTGCAATGATAATGTTGAGAGTTTTTTTTTTTGTATGCTATATGGCAGGGTCACATTTCATTATTTTTCCATGTGAATATCCCATTATTGCAGCACCACTTGAATTTTTTTTGTTTGGTTGCTTTTTTGTTTGTTTGCCTGTTTGTTTGTTTTTTGGGGAAGTGCATGGGCAGGGAATCGAACCCAAGTCTTCCGCATGGCAGGCGAGAATTCTACCACTGAGCTATCCCCGCACCACTGCTAATGTTCAGAGTTTTAACGTAACTTTTTCTCTGACTCTAGAAAGAGATATGTTTTAATTGGAGAACTCAAAAAATGTTATCAAAGTAACTAAAAATCACCATAAATCTCAACTCCCAGAAATGACTCCTCTTCAGTTTGGTACATAGTCGATTGTAATATGGGCTCTGAAAGAAGTAGATGCCCAGAAGTGGTGGTGCATTTGTTATGGAGAATGAGAAAAGTGAGAGGAGGGGTGACCCTGAGACTGATTCTTGCGAAATCCCTAGGTTGCTCTGAGTTGGAGGGAGTGGGACCTCGTGTTGGACAGAGGGAGCAGTCTAGGCGAAGGAAGAGATGTGTATGGAGGAGAGAGACTGCAAGGTAAGGAAACTTCAAGCGGTGTGCTATAGATGGAGCAAACTGTGGGGAAGAAAATGGAAAATCTGTTTATAGAACAATTCTGTTTCTGAACATAGGTAGCATAGATTAAAATATGCTACTGGTTGTGCTAGCCACTTTGCATAGAGTGTTTTAAAGTGCTTAAAAGGCCTGCGTATAAGGTAGATTTTGTCATACTCCCTACTTTATAGATGGGGGGACTGAAACTCAGAGAGGTCAGGAGCCTTGTGAAGGTAAGATACGCAGTTAAATAAAAAAGCAGAGCTAAAATGGAAAATTGTGTCTACTTGACTCTAAAATTTTAGCCCAGGATAAAACTGGAGATAGTCCAAACACAGAACATATCGGAGATTTGAAACTTTATTCCTAGAAGAAATGAGCAACCATTCCAAAAATTTTGAAGAGGATGATATGATCAAATTTGAATTTCCGAATGGTACACTGGCAGCAGTGGGAGAAACACTTGGGGCGGTACTGTGTAGAAGACTGGATATGGGGGAGCATTTTGGATACTATTGCAGAACTATGTACCAGGAAGGGAGAGAGCCAGAACTAGAAGGGAAGGGTGAATGAGACAGATTCAAACACAGAAGTTTGTAACTGATGAGAGATGGATGATGGAGGGGAAAGTGAATACCAAGCCAATGGCTCTCAAATTTAAAGCAAGTCTCAGGATCCCCTTGTAGGGCTTGTTAAAACAGATTATTCTGCCCACCTCCAGAGTTTCTCATTCAGTAGGTATGGGGCAGGGTCTGAGAATTTGTATTTCTAAAAAGATCACATTATTCCCATAGATGCATTTTTTAACCCCTGCATTGGGAAAAAAGATGTTCTGAATTTGTTAATTATTGGCATAGTTGTCCAACAGTTAGCTGCATATATCCCTCTAGGGCCCAGAAGCATAGCAGGAATGGAAGATACAGATTTGGGAGACATACAAAGGCAGCTCAAGATGAGCATCCATAAAAACACATACATTAAGTGGGTCCTCAATAAATGTTCGTTGGGTGTATTAATAAAAATTTGATCAGAAGAGATCAAATAATTTGAGAAGTATTACGAAAGCATTTTGGAACTGGCAATTAATGGATTGCTCATTACCTTCACTAGTGCAGTGAGCATTATGAGTTGAAAAATTAATTAAATGGGAGAAAATGTTTCTAGACTGGCACTGTCTGATACAACTATAATGTGAGCCACATATATATTTTCCAATTTTATAGGAGCTACATTAGAAAAGTAAAAAAGAATAAATTAAATTGATTTTAATACATTTTATTTAACCAATATATCCAAAATATTACGATGTCAATATGTAATCATCATAAAAGATATTTTTGAGAAATTTACATTCTCGCCATAGCAATTATTTAAAATCCCATTTACATTTTGTATTTATAACACATCTTAATTCAGACTAGCCACATTTCCAATGCTCCATGTCCACACAAGGCTGGTGCTACTGTTTTGGACAGCGCAGTTGCGGACTTTTTTTTTTTAATGGATTTGACTGTCAAGGAAAGGAGAAAAAAGAGGCACTAGTTAAAGACAAACTGATAGCTGAAGATCTTTTATTCTCTCCTTCCCTACTCACTCCTCTTCTCTTTTTTCTCTTCCTGTCTTTCATCCCTCCCTCTTTTCCTTCCTTTCTCATTTTTCTGTAAATTCATATGTGTTTAGATACTACACACATATCATACTCTGAATTTACCCTTTCTGTGATTTTTCATTCTTTGCTGTCAAAATAAATTATAAAATGTTACATACCGTGTGAAATTCTATAAAACAAGCACATACAAGGCAACAGGGCAACTATTTGTCAATCATATAACTTAGGATATAAAATCTCCTGGTACCCTGTATTGGTTTGCTAAAACTGCCAGAATGTAATACACCAGAAGAGGAACAGCTTATAAAAAGGGAATTTATCAAGTTGCAAGTTTACTGCCCTAAGCCATGAAAATGTCCAAATTAAGGCACCAACAAGCACATTCTTCACTCAAGAAAGGCTAATGGTATCAGGAACACCTCTATCAGCTGGGAAGGCACCTGGATGGTATCTGCTGGTCCCTTGCTCCTGGATTCCATTGCTTTCTGCCTTGTTTTCTTTGGGGGTTCCTCACTTTGTTTCTCCAGGGCTGAGTTTCATCTATTGGCTTCCCTTGGCTCTCTGCAGGTTCTGGCTTGCTTAGCATCTCATGGGAAGGCACGTGGCACTGTCTGCTAGGCCCTGAATCTCCAAGCATCTGGGTCTCATGTGGGCTCTGTCAGCTCTCTAAGCATCTAAATGTCTGCATCTGAGGTTTCTCCAAAATATTTCCCTTTTTGAAGGACTCTAGTAAACCAATCACCTTAAATGGGTGAAGTCACATTTCCACCTAATCAAAAAGCCACACCCACAGTTGAGTGTGTCACATGTCATTGGAAGTAATCTAACCAGAAGGTTGCACCCACAACTGGATGTGTCACATCTCCATGGAAGCAATCCAATCAAAGTTTCCATCCAAAATATTGAATTGGGATTAAAAGAAGCATGCCTACCCCCACAAAATTGAATCAGGAAAAGGGCATGGCTTTTCTGAGGTACATAACAGCTTCAAAACCAGCACATTCCACCCTCTGAAACCCCAAAAGACATGTTCTTTCCATATACAAACTACACTCATTCCATCACAATAGCATAAAAGCCTTAAACCATATCAGTAACAATACAGATAACATGCAAAGTCAAAAAAAATCTCATCAAAGACAGTTACAGGCATGGTCTGCCCTAAGGCAAAACATTCTTCTTTTGCTCTGGACCTGTGAAACTCAGAACAAGTCATCTGCTGCCAATAAACAAAGGAGGGACAGTCGTAGGATACATGTTTCCATTGCCATAGGGAAAAATTGAAAGGTACACAGGGATCACTGGACCCAAACAGTTCCAAAAACATGTAGGACAAACTCCGTTAGATTTCAAAGTCTGAGAGTCATTCATCCTTGGGGATTTAGCAAGCAGCAGTCCCACCCTTTCCAAGGGACTTCTCAGTGGCCCACTTCTGTCCAAATGCTGGGGTGAGGATTGCAAGGCTGGGGTTCACTGGGAGAACCACCTTTCTTTCAACTCCACCCTCTTCAAGCATTGGGGCAGCACCCGGCTCTCAGGGGCACATGATCAACATCCTCAGAACAATGGGGCTCCTTCCAATCCCAGGTTTATGTGCTCTACCCTCTCCAAGGCCTGGGGCACTGAAACTCTTCCCAAGCAATGAAAAACAAGGCCTGCCCTCTGCTTCTAAGGCAAACACACCCTCTCCAAATGCATGGATGGGTCCACTATCAGTGCTTGAGATTTTCTGCTCCAGACATTAGCTTCCATGGTTCTGCCTCTGAAGTAATTTTTCCTTCAATTTGTCTCTTTTCTGTTCATTTTAGTCCAGAATGGCAGTAATTCTGTTTATACAGATTCTGCAACAATCTTGTTGGTTTTCCATGCAGTATACTGGGATCATACCCATCAGACAATAGGACTTTCGACAAACCCTTTCTGGGTAACTCTATCTCCAGTCCTAGCTTGCCCTGTAATGGCTGACTGGTTCCATATTTTGCTAAATCCTCATGTGGGGCCCTGTTCACTGAGGTCTCACTCTCTGAAAGCCCAGAATTTTCTGTTTTCTTTGTTCAGGTCTCAATTTATCTCTTTCCTGTTGCATTTTAGCATAAGCTGAAAGGAGCAACCAGTCTCCCCTTTCATATTTAGTTTGAAAATTTCTTCAGCTAAGTACCCCAGCTCACCACTTTTGAATTTTAACTTCCATCCAAAAGCACTGCTCAATTTGGCAAAATTACCTGCCATTTTAAAACAAGAATCACCTTCCTTCCACTTTGCAATGACAACGTTCCTCATTTCTGTCAAAAGCCTTGTCAAGGTATCTTTAGAGCTCACATTTCTACTAACAGTCTCTTCAAAGCATTCTAGGCCTTCTCTCCAGAGAAGAGTCTTCCAGAATCTTCCCTTTATCCATATAAAAACCTTTACCAACATGTTTGGTATTTGCAAACCACAGCAGCACTCCACTTCTCTGGTACCAAAATCTGTTTCAGTTGTTAAAGCTGCTGTACAGCAATATACCAGAAGTGGAACAGTTTTTAAGTGAATTTATTAAGTTGCAAATTTACAGTTCTAAGGCCATGAAAATGTCCAAAAAGAGGTTACCTTCATTCAAGAAAGCCTGATGCCATCTGGAATACCTCTGTTAGCTGGGAAGGAACATGGCTGACATCTGCTGGCCCCTTCTTCCTGGGCTCCATTGTTTTCAGCCTCTGTTTCCAGTGGGGTTTCCTCACTTCACTTCTCCAGGGCTGAGTTTCATCTTTTGGCTTCCCTTTGCTCTCTGCAGGTTCTGGCTTGTTTAGTATCTCATGGGAAGGCATATGGCAATGTCTCCTGGGCCCTGCATCTCCAAAGGTCTCTGGCTGTGTCAGCCCTGTCAGCTCTGTAGCAACTGTTCCCCAAGCATCTGCATCTGAGGTTTCTCCAAAATGTTTCCCCTTTTAAAAGACTTAATAAAGTAATCAAGACCCACTTTAAATGGGTGGACCCACATTTCCATCTAATCAAAAGGCCATACCCACAACTGGGTGAGTCACATCTCCATGGATACAATACAATTAAAGCTTTCACCCCACAATATCGAATTAGGATTAAAAGAAACATGGCTGCCCCCATGAGATTGGATCAGGAAAAAGGACACTGGCTTTTCTGGGGTATGTAATAGCTTTAAACCAGCACATACCTCTTGTGTAATTCTGTAAAAGTACCTACCTACTCTTTCCCCCCACAGAGAGTCATAATCCTAAATTTTGTGTTTATAAATATATTTTGTTTTACACAATATATAAGTAAACACAAAATTTACTTACATACTTCTGTACTTTTCTTTATATGTTACTGTACCTTTAGATATCTCTAAATCATATATTGGCTTTTTGTATGTTTTTGAATGTATGTATATGTAGTGTTTCTCCATTTGTTATTTTTGCTCAATATTAGGTTTGTGAAATTGTTGATATGAGTAATTAGAACTTGTGTATTTTTATAACATTGCATTTTATAAATATATTTGTATACAGTTACTATGTATAGATATATACTTAAAATATATTTGTCCATTTCCCTAATGGTGGATTTTGGGTTGTTTATTGTTTTTTGTTTTTTGTGGGGGTTGTTTATTGTTTTAAGCTTTTATTAAAGAATCCCATCATCAGTTCTCTGACAGTTGTCATCTGGCCATGGAGAGAAAGAGGAAGACTCTCAATCCTGGTTTCTCTGTGGTATAAAAGTAAGAGCGAAATTGTTTATCCTCACCTTTATTCAATAACGCCAAGTTATTTCCAAAGTAACTGTATCAATTTATATTGACCACCAATTATTGTCATTGATCCACACCCTCATCAACACTTGATATTGTCACACTATATAAGGTTGGCCAGTCTGGGAAATGTAAAAATGGTACCTCATTGCAATTTTAATTTTCTTTTCCCTGATCACTCATGAAGACTTTTCAGGTTTCTCTTCTGTGAAATACCTGTATAAATTTTTAAGTCTTTTTAATTTTCTATCCTTTGTTTTTTGATCCATGAAACTCTCTACATAGCCTAGATATTAAGCATTTGCCAGTCTTAAATGACATATGTACACACTTTTTTGTTCAGGTCTCAGCCCTCATCCAGAAGGTCAGATGTGCTGCCCATGTCCAAAGTCAATTGAGTTCTCTTAGATCTCCCAAGATCTCTCATCTAGCCAAACCGAGTTTAGACTGATAGACGCATATTAAAACATCTTGCCTGTGGAACTTACCAAAGGGATGGCTTTCAGTCATATGCAACTGAAGGGGTACAGCCTCTTCCATAGTAGGATGGTAGTTAAAAGTGAGAGATTTGAAATTAGACATATAGTAAGGTTTGATAAATGGTGACAAGTAGCAATATTATACTAAATTTTTCTCTTTTCTTGTTATCTATTTCCATTTGCAAGTGGTGCCTCTACCTACCTATTATTTGTGGGTGGCCATGCCATTTTCATGTGTGAGTAACAACTTAGACATCTGAAGTTTGCATTAATCCTCTGCTTCCCTCCAATACTTTTTTCTCTTTTTACTTTAAAAGTTCATTCTATTTAAAACTTCAAAATTTGCAAACATGCTGTACTCATTATGCTTTTGAGTCTTTTTTTTTCTCACTTTTTTGAGGTAAACTTTTAAATCAAATAAAACCATGAACACAAAGAGGTACACACATCATAAATATCTAGTCTGGTGATTGATGATTTTTTAAGGGAAATGCACTGGTAGAACACCACCCAGGTATTACCTTCCCCAAAGCTTCCAAACTGGCCCCAAGTTATTGCTCCCTAAAAAACATCACCAATATTCTAACTTCCATCAAAACATTTGAGTTTTGCCTTACTATTTTATATAAAGGGAATTGCATGGCTTGAAAATTTTTTATCTGGAGTTCTTTGTTTAAAACTATGCTTGTGTAATTCATTGATGTTGTTGCATGTGTGAAACTCTGCGGTGAACGTACTGCAATTTAGTTAGCCATTTATTGAAAAGATTTGTTTCCAGTTTTGGGGTATTACATACAATACTATGAACATTCTGGTGCATGTCTTTATTTTTCCTTATTAGAAAAGTGGTAGGTTTACAAAAAAGTATGCAGAAAATACAGAGTTCCTATGTACCCCACCCTGACACACACACAGTTTTCCTTATTATCAGCACTTTGCATTCTTGTGGTACCTTTGTTACAATGATAAAAGAATGTTATTATGATTGTACTATTTACTGTAGTCCATAGTTTACATTAAGGTTCACTATTTGAGTTGTCCAACCCTATGAACTTTTAAATGTTTATTCTAGTATCATATTATATAACTTAAAATTTCCCCCTTTCGATTACATTCAGATATATAATTCAGTGTGTTAATTATATTCATAATGTTGTGCTACCATTGCTAGTATCTCTTAACAAAATTTTTCCATGACCCAAAACAGAAATCTGCATGAATTGAGCATTAACTTCCTATCCATCCCGTCCCCTGGTAACCTGTATTCTAGTTCCTGACTCTATGAATTTGCTTATTCTAATTATTTCATATCAGTGAGATTATACACTATTTGTCCTTTGGTGTCTGGCTTATTTCACTCAACACTATGACTTCAAGGTTCATCACTGTCATCATATGCATCAGAATTCAGGTTTTTTTTTACAGCTGAATAATATTTCATCCCATGTATGTACCATATTTTGTTTATGTATTCATTTGTTGATGAACATTTGTGTTGATTCCATCTTCTGGCAGTTGAGAATAATGCAACTAGGAATGTCAGCATACAAATATCTGTCTGAGATCTTTCTTTCAGTTCTTTGGGATCTATACCTAGAAGTGGGATTGCCAGGTCATATGGTAATTCTGTGGTTAACTTTTTGAGGAACTGCCAAACTCTTCCACTGTAGCTGCACCATTTTACATTCTCATCAACAATGAGTGAATATTCTTATATCTCCATATCCTCTCCAAGTCATTTTTCACTTTTTAAATAATACACATCCTAATGCAAATGATATCTCATTGTGGTTTTGTTTTGCATTTCCATGATGGCTAATGATGTTGAGCATCTTTTTATGTGATTTTTAGCCATTTGTATATCTTCTTTGGAGAAATGTCTATTCAAGTCTTTTGCCTATTTTTTTTTAATTGGGTTGTTTATCTTCTTTGTTGATGAGATATAGGACTTCTTCATATATTCTGGATATAAACCCTTATCAGATAGGTGGTTTCCAAACATTTTCTCCCATTCTATAGGTTGTCTTTTTACTCTCTTTACATCAGTCCTGTGATGCACAAAAGTTTTTAAGTTTGATTAAGTTCTCAATTATCTATTTATTATTATGATACTCATGCTTTTGGTGTAAAGTATAAGAAACATTTGCTGAAGGTCCTGAAGAGGCTTCCTTATGTTTTCTTCTAGGAGTTCGATAGTGCTACTTCTTAAGTTAGGTCTTTGATCCATTTTGAGTTAATTTTTGTATATAGTATGAGGGAGTATTTTGTATATAGTATATATTTTATATATAGTAGTCCACCTTCTTTCTTTCGCACATGGACATACAGTTTTCCCAGCACCATTTGTTGAAGAGACTATTCTTTCTCAGATGAGTTGTCAAAAACCAATTGGCTCTAGATGTGAGGTTTTATTTCTGCAGTCTTAGCTTGATTCCATTGGTCTATATGCCAGTACCATGCTGTTTTTGATTATTGTAGCTTTGTAATAAGTGTTAAAATTACAAAGTATAGTCTTTCAACTTTGTTCTTTTTCAAGATAGCTTTGGTTGTTCAGGGCTCCTTACCCTTCTATAAATATTAGATGACTGACTTTTCTGTTTCTGGAAAGAATGCTATCAGAATTTTGGGTGGGATTGCATCGAATCTATAAATTGTTTTGGGTAGTATTCATATCGTAACTATATTCGGTCTCCTAACCCACAAATACAAAATGTCCTCACATTTACTTAAGTCTGCTTTGATTTCTTTTAGCAAGGGGTTTTGTAGTTTGTGCTTATCTTTTGATGTATACAGTATATATTGTATATTGTGATGGATGTATATCTAGAAGATAAATTGTTGGGTCACAGAGAGTATGCATATCAACAACTTTAGTAATGCTGCCAAACAGTTATTGAGGTTGTTGGACCCACTTAACACTCCCACCAGAAGTACATGAAGACTTTTTTCCCCATCCTCATGAGCAATTGCTATTGGCAATCTTTTCAAATTTAGTCATTTTTGTGTATTTCTAGTAGTGTCACATTTTGGTATTAATGTGCATTTCTTTTGATGACTAAGTGGGGTTGAGCTCCTTTTCACAGGTTTATTCTGCCATTTAAAAAATTTTTTTTTAGTTTTGCTGAGATATATTCACACACCACACAAATCATCCAAAGCATACAATCACTGACTCACAGCATCATCACACAGCTGTGCATACATCCCCATGATCAATTTTAGAACTTTCACATTACTCCAGAATGGAAATAATACAAATAAAACTCGAATTATCCCATCCCCTTAACCCACCCTATTGTTGGCCCATAGTATTGGTGTAGTAAATTTGTTATTGTTGATGAAAGAATATTAAAATATTACTGTTAACTATAGTACATAGATTACACTAGCTATGTTTTCCCCATGTACCCCTCTAACAATTTTTTTACATTTGTAGTTCATGCATGAACTTATTTATATCCATGACTTTAAATAACCACCTTCAATCAAATTCACCTACAATGGGTTATTAACACTTACAATCCTGATAACAAGTTACCGTTACCTTTATCCATTCCCAAACTTTTAAGTTCAACATGGTTAACAGTTTTGTACATGTTAGGTAACTGCTCCCCCTTCTCTAGCTTCTGTCTGTCTCTAGGTACCCTATATACTACATTTTAAGACACTGAGTTGGCAAGTTCTGGTTAGTTCCTATTAGTGAAATCAAACCCTTTTGTGGCTGGCTTATTTCACTCAGCATTATGTTCTGAAGGTTCATTCATGTCCCATGCTTCAGGACGTCATTCCTTCTTACTGCTGCATATTCCATCATATGTATAGATCACATTTTTTTTTTATGGGCTCTTGAACTGTTTCTATTTTTTGGCAGTTGTGACTAATGCCACTATGAACAATGGTGTGCAAATGTCTCGTGTCCCTACTTTCAGATCTTCTGGGTATTAATGGAATTGCTACTCATCCATTTGATATCCTCTTTTATGAAGTGACTTTCAAATGTTATGGCCCATTTTGTTTATTGGATTACTGATTATTTTGTATTATTTTCTACGGGGTTCTTCTGGATAGGAGATCTTTGAAAGACATATGCGTTCCAAATATAGTTCCCATTTTGTGTCTTGCATTTTGTTTCTTAACAGTGCTCTTCTTTTTTTTTTCAGTATGATGTGTGGCAGGGGTCACATTTCATCCTTTTTCCATGTGAGAATCCCATTATTGCAGTACCATTGTTGAGTTTTCATTTGTTTGTTTTTGTTTGTTTGTTTACTTGTTTGCTTGTTTGGGAAGTGCATGGCCCAGGAATTGAACCCGGGTCTCCCACAGGGCAGGCGAGAATTCTACCATTGAATTACCCTCACAAGCACAGCGGTGCTCTTTTGATGAACAAAAATTCTGAATTTTATTGCAGTAGAATTTTCCAAGTGTTTCTTTTATGGGCTGGTACATTTTCTGTTCAGTTAAAGAAATTTTTGTCTATAGGTAGATCATGAACATATTCTCTTGTGTTCTCTCTTAGTAGTTTTATTATTTTAGGCTCCATGTTCAGGTCTACAATCCATCTGTAATTCATATTTTGTAATACAGTAAAGTTCAATTCCTTTATGGATAGCCCATTTATCCATATAATTTGTGGAAGGACAATACTTTCTTTACTGCATTGTAGTGGAAATTTTATCAAAACTCAGACATACATTACATGTATTTTCAGACGTTACTCTGGTCTGTTGGGCAATCTGTTTGTGCATTTGATTACCACACTCTCAAATACAATAGCTTTCTATTAAGTCGTGGTATCTGGTAGGGTAAGCTTTCCAACTTCAAGTGTCTTTTGATTATTCTTAAAATTTTGTAATTTCATGTAAAGTTTTGAATCAGTTTATCAGTTTACACACATACAAAGTCTCCTGAAATTTGGATGAGCATTGCATTGCATTTTTTTTAAATCAATTTGGAGATAATCAGCATCTTTGCAACACTGATTTTCCAAGCCACAAACATGGTATATCTTTACATTTGTTTCTGTTTTGTCATGTCTTTCAATAATGTTTTGTAGGTTTCAATGAAGAGAATGTTTTTTTCTTGTTTTTTTTCCTTAAATATCATTTTAAATTTTCACTTAATATTATTACTAGTATGTGGAAATACTTTTTTTGATTTTTATATTATCAACCTTCCATCTGGTGGTTTTGCTAAATTCAATTATTAATTCTAAGAACTTATCTATAGAATCAGATTTTCTGCATACATTATCATGTTGTCCTGACTCATGACATCTTATTTTATTTCCTTCTTGTACATGTTATTTATTTTTTATTAATGCAATCACTTGAGGTTTCTGTGCTCTGTTGAATACAAATGGTGTAAAGAAGTGCCTCTCAAATTTCAATGTGCGTATGAAGTACTGGGAGATCTTGGTAAAATGTAAATTCTTTTTCAGTAGGTCTGGGTGGGGCCTGGGATTCTGCATTTCTGACGAGTTCCAGGAAAATGCAAATGTTACCAATGCACAAACCTTACACTCCGTAGCTGCAGTGTTGTGAATAACTTGTCTGATTCTCACTTCCAAGGGGAAAGCAGTCAACATTTCAGTTTTAAGTACCAGTGTTTGCTATAGGTTGTGTATGTTTTTATAGATAGTGTGTATCACATTAAGAAATTTATCTTTTATCCCTGGTTTATATGTTAAAATTATTTAGTATTGAATTTTATCAAATTCATAAAACTCGATGAAATTATATATTTTTTCTGCAGTATTTGTTAGAGTGGTGAATTACATTGATTAATTTTCTAATTTTAATCTACCTCGCAGTCCTGAAAGCAGCTCATTGAGATCATGATATATTGTTCTGTTTATATATTGCTGGGTTCAATATGATAATATGTTGTTTAGGAGTTTTATATATATGCTCACAAGTGAACTAGGAATGCAGTTTTCATTTCTTTTAATATTCTCATCAGGTTTTGATAGGATGATCACACTGGCCTCATAATTTGATTTTGGATATGCCCCTCTGTTTCTTTATGCTCTGTAGCAATGTGTCTAAGAACGGTTGTTTCTTCCTTGAATGTCAAAAGAATAAAAGGTGAAATCATTTAGGACTGAAGTTTTCTTTCCTGGAAAGGTTATTAATTAGGAATTCAATTTATTAGATAACAAGTTATCAATTATTTTTCTTCTCATATCAAGTATAGTAAACTCTTTTTCCTAGGAATTTTTACTTTCATTTAAACTTTCAAATTTATTGGTGCAAAGTTTTTCATAATATTTTCTTATGATCTGAAAAATCTCTAGTGATATCTTTTTCCATCTGTTCATTCCTGAGATTGGGAACATGTACCTTCTTTTTTACTTGGTAAATCTTGCCACATGTTTATCAATACTGCTATTCTTTTCAAGTAATCAGTTTTTGATGTGATAGATTTCCTCCATTCGTCTGTTTTCTAGGGAAATTTTGTTCATTAATTTCTTCATTGTCTATCTCTCTTTTTTTTTCTAATTTCTTTGGGTTTCTTCTATTGTTCTTTTTCTAATTTCTTGGGACAGTATTTAGATAATTGATTTTCCATCCTTTGTACTCCTCTAATATAGCGTATTTAACGTAACTAAAATTTTCTTCTAAGCACAGATTTAGCTGCATCTTTCAAGTTTCGATATGCTTAAAAAACATATGTTTGTTGTTATACAGCAGAAATACGTTTTATTTTCCATTGACACATATTCTATGATACTTTGGTCAGTTAGAAAGATACTATTTCTAATTTCAACCTTGAAGGATTTTTAGGTTAATTATTATATTATGATCAGAAAACATGTTCTGAATGATTTCCATTCTTTGAAAATTTGGAGGATTTGCTTTATGCCCCACATAAGGTCAATTTTGCTAAATGGTTCATAGGCACATTTCTCTGACCCTCCCCACCTTTTATTTTCTTGCCATCTTGCTTTTTAGTTCATATGTGTTTCAGATCTCATAAATACTATTGCTATTTTTGTTTAGTCAATATTCACATTTATTTTTACCCATATATTTACCTTTTCCTTGCTTTATCGTTCCTTTCTGCAAGTTCCTATTTCTGTCTGGAATCATTTTTCTTCTGCCTGTAAAAAAGGATCTCTGCATTTTTTCCTTTTAATACGGATCTAATGACAATGAATTCATCTCAGTGTTTATCTGTCTGGAGTTGTCTATGTTTTTTTGAAAGTGTTGAAAGAAAATTTTCATTGGTACAGAATTTTAGGTGTGAGCATTTTTCGAGCTCATTGACATCATCATTACATTGCAAACTGGCCATGGAATGTTTCTTAAAAGAATCAGCTGGATTTTTTATTGTTGTTCCTTTAAAGGTAATATATTTTATTCTCTTCTTGCTTCTTTTAATTTTGGCTTGTCTTTCTTTCTCAAAATTTTTGTTATAATGTGTCCAGGAGTGGTTTCTTTGTGTTTATAATATTTGGCGTTCATGATTCTTGTTGATTTTATGAGTTGATGTCTTTCCTCAGCTTTGGGGAAAAAATTGCCATTATCTTTTCAAAAATAGCTTCCATCATGTTTTCTCTTCCGTCCCCTTCTGTGACATGTGAGACCTTCCCTCATTTCCCGTAAGTCTTATGCCCTTTCCCTAGTTTCCCATCCTTTATGCTGTTCATATTTGAGTCTGGATATTTTCTACCAACGCACTTTGAGTTTATGAAATCACTCTTCTGCTATGTCCAGTCTGTGGTCAAACCCATCTTCTAGTTCTTTTTTCGTTTGTTTGTTTGCATGGGCAGGCAGCGGCACCGGGAATCGAACCCTAGTCTCGGGCATGGCAAGCGAGAACTCTGCCTGCTGAGCCACCGTGGCCCACCCCATCTTCTGGTTCTTAATTGCCATTATTGCATTTCATGTTCTATCATTTCCATTCTCTTTATGGATTCGAATTCTCCAATGAGACATTCTATTTTATCATCTATCTTGTTGACCACAATAATCACAGTTACATTAAAGTTGTGACCGATAACTCCAATGTTTGGTATCATCTGGAAATTTTGTATCCTTTTTTTAAAATCTAGACTCTTCAGTATGCCGATAATTTTTACTGAATGACATATATTATACAAAAACTTTCAGGAAGTTCCAGAGAATTGGTCTACCTTATCTTCTGGTAGGCAACCTGAGTTGGGGGGCAGCTCATCTTAATCTAATCAAGGACTGGGCCAATTAGGTTGCAGTTTTTATAATCTCCTTCTAACTCTGGTTCTACTCTGTTTCTGTGCTGTGCTCCTCCTGGTTCCTAATGGACTTTTTAGTGCCCTTCCTCCATGGCAAGTCTGAATGCCCAGTTAATATATGCTCGGCCCTGAAAGACTGCTTTAAGCTGAACTTTTCTGCAATATTTTGTTTGTTTTTGTTTGTTTGTTGCTTCACAGATTTGTGCACAGCACAAAAATCCATTAAATATTTCTAGAAGGGAAATGAAAGGATATTGATCTACTTCTCTGGGCCTCCTTTCTCTCAGGGATCTCTGTAGGTACTCCAGAACTGCTATTTAAAAAATATATACATATTATAAGGGGTAGAAATCTAGACTCTATGGTAGAAAGCAAGAAGAAGACAGCTTTAAGTGCTTAATATTTATCAAAAGAACGTGAAACAAATTTCTTCCATTTTCTTGTTTCTGTGGGCATCTATTTAAATGTTATCACATAAATAATATTATTTATCAGCAAATAGGCAGAGTCTGAGTATCCAATGCAAAACTTAATTACCTCTTAGACAAACATAACTGATGTACTTTAATCCCATGTAAATAGAAGCCAAATGGTCAGGCATTAGTAAATCTCAAAATGAAAAACACGTACACTAAGAAAGAGTCATTGTTCTCTTTGCCATACACAATAGCTGGTGCTAAGATTTTCAAAATGGATGATTTTGACTCTCTGACAGATAGCATTCTTAAAGTTGGTTGTTTTTATTAGCTAAGGAGTAAAGTTGGCATCCGGTTGAGATGAGTTTCAGTGAGGTTTATGGTTGTGCTTTCCATTTCTGGACTCTTGTCCTATGAAATATTATCCATTTCCAAAAGTTGTGCTATTTCAGCAATTTCTTGTTCAACATTGACAGTTGCCATTTCACAAATATTAGAGGGATTGAGAAGGCCTAAAAGATCATTAAATCCATCCCCCTGGCACTGTAGGCGAAGCAAGTGAAGCAAAACTATTATTTTTGTGTGGGTTATATTTGGTATGGTCGTTTCTAGTAAAAATAAGATTGAGTGATATGGGCGAGGGTGGATAAATATGTGAAAAGTTTCTGGCAGAAATTTTTATTGTTTCTTTACTTCCTCATGAGTTTGAATATCGTTAATCATTAGGTGTCTATTTTATGTCCCAGATGCATAATTTTAAGACAATTTCTGAGATGTAGTTTCTGCTTTTCATTTAAAGTCCACATTCTGGGTAATGTTGACACTGACCAGAAAATCTGCGATGAGTGGAACTCCACAATTGATAGCCTCGGAAATCTCTTACCCAAGTGTAAAGAGAGGAAAAAAAGATGGCATTACTTTTAACATCATGATGTTAATTTCACAGCTGCTTTTATTTTTTCCTAAGTATAAAAATGGCAAAAGTATCTGGCTGATATTCAATAACTGAACATCATTGAGTTTAGTAAACTCCGTCCTTTCACATTAATGTTCCACATATAATGTATTAAGGAAGCCTCCATGTATAGTTATTCAGATATCAAATGTGAGTATTCATTACATTTTGTTAAAATTAAAATTTAGAGATCTGAGCACCTTACAGATAGCTGCTTTTTCATGAAATATCAGAGAGCCCATCCTTTGAGTACAAAAACATAGCAAAAATATTAACTACCACATCTAAATGCAAGAAAGATTTCTTTATAATCATATAATCACCAAAATACTTGCTGATGTTATTTGTTATTAAATGCCATCTATCCAATTAATTCCACCTAAAGTATCTTTAGAGCACAAGCATTGAAATACAAATCTGGCCACATATAAATGAGTAACAGTCTCCCTTAGGGAATATCAAAACATCACCTCTTACAAATAATTTGCAAGAAAAAAAAAGGCAAGAAAATAACATAGACTATATATCAACTATTACACTGTCATTAACAGCAGCTGGCTCTAGAAGGTTTGGCTTCTAAACTCCTGAAATAAGGAATAAAAGGATTAAAGCTGTTCTACGGGGTCTTACATCATCATTTATTTAATTCTGATTGCATTGATTAGAAAGCACAAGGGACCAAACATTTCATAAAATCCTTTAGAAGCCTTCTGAAACGTGAAAAAATAAATTATAGATCCTACTGTCATATGCCTTGTGGTAGACATATACCAAGATGTCGATGAATTGCTGGCACAAAATAATTCAATATTCTAGCAGCATACTCTCACATCACGCTCTGAAAACAGATATTGCAGGCAATTTCATCTCCTAAGGAGGCCTCAGTGTAACAGTGTGAAGTTCAAAGTCAGGCATAGATTGTGGCTGTTCAATTCCAGAACCAAATAATGAAATGCCATTTGTAAAGCTTTGGTCCTCTTACTCTGCTCTGAACATGTAACCTGGTATGTTATTTGAATAATTGAATAGATCTTCATTAGCAAAAGCAAAGTTCTTCTGGCATAACATTTTAAAAGTACTCATGAAATGGCTTCCATAGGCATAGAGTCTTCTGTTTTAAGAGAATAAATACGTAAGTCCACATGCAATACCACATTATGTTGATATGACTTTATCCTTAGAGATTTAAACATGACAGATTTTGTGGCATGAGAAAATAACTAATTAGTAGCTGAGCAAGGTGTGAGATAAACCTGGTGGGTCTAAAGAAGGAACTCTTGAAGGATAAATAAAGAAAACTTTCCCAAATTAGGAGTTCACCCCCTGCATAATATGCATTGGACAATACTATTTCCTAAGAGGTGGAGAGCATGAGGTGTGAGACGATCCTTCAGCCGAGCTCAGGGGTGTGACTGCATCTCATAATGTCAGCAACTTGCCTCAACACATGTGATTATACCTTAATGTCCTCAGTACATAGTTTTCATATTTCATAGACCCTAAATGCAAATCCCATTCCTTTTAGGTGATGCTCAACCCCCCTCTCCCCCAAATGTGGTCTGTTCAGAAGGAAAAACTGTGTAGTCTGGATTTATTGTTGATTTCCAATATGGTATATTCTTAAGAAACTTTCAGTTTAAATCTGATTTCAACTTCACGCTCTACTTTATCACCCTCTACTTCAGAGGTGTTTATATTGCAATCATAGGTTAGAATCTTAAATCTGTGGGAATTTATTAGGTTGCCTAATCTTATTCTCTCATTTAGAGGAGAAACAAAGCCTTAGGAAGAACACCTAAATTGTCCAAGCTGCATTTGGCAGCAGTAAAGTTGTTATCAGATACAAAGAAATTTTGACTCCTAAGTTGGTACTGTATACCCCATGGCACAGAGTTTGCACTGTGCCTTCTCAAGGATATGTGCATTCCTTCCAAGTTCAACAGTCAGGGATCCCCCTTGCTTTTCTAAAGATAATGTCCACTCCTTGACCTTCTCATCACTGCTCAATTGGTTCTTTCTTCCCTGGACTGCTTCAAGAAATGCTGGTTTTCTTACTTTGAACAAACATCAAAAGAGACATAAACTAAATATAATTACAGGAATTCAGCATAAAGTTGCTAGCTTTGGCCTTGTAAATTCAGTAGACCACAACTGTGAATGTTAGAACACTGGAGTAGCAATCAAAAATCTAGCTTTGAAACTTTGGGGCAAATGTCTTAATCCATCTATTTCTCGTTCTCCTTACCTGCAATTTAAGAGGATTATACTAGATGATTCCTAGGGTCTCTTCCAGGTAGCTATGTCCATGACTTGATCATGCAAAATAAAGTGGAGAACTGAGATTATTATAAAGTTGCTTCAAAGAATAAATAAGGCTCAAAACTTTGCTTTATTTGTTGGCACGGTTCCGATGAAAAATTTTAATCCTGAATCACTGGCAATATCGCCTCTGCTTTGACTTGACTCTGTGTGTCGCTGCAGCCCAAACTCTATGCTTCACTCATACACCCTGGGTCTAGCAGACCATGTCAAACAGAGTGCCTGATCGAGCCTTGTGAAATTGGCACACACTGTACTTAAATTAAAATGGATCCCCTCCCCATTCCCTGTGGCAGTACCAGAAAGGCAATGCACACAAATATAAATAAACGGAAAACTTCAAGGTTTATTTACATAACTACAGTCTCATTTATATAGAAGATGCTGCAATTAGGAAAACTTTGCTTGTCAAAACTGGTCATTTAAAATTTGTTCTCACTTCTCTGTGATTTGTTTTCTTACAATGATTTTTTTTAAATCACCTCCTTCACCAAAAATAAGTTTATGTGTCTCTTCAATTCATTTGCACTTTTAGTTCCCCAGCTTTTCCTGGCAGTGTTTTTCTTGCACGTAGCATTAAATAGTTCTGCTCTGGTTCCCTTGTATTAACCCTGGGGCTGAATTTTGCCTTTATAAGCACACACCGATGCATTTGTAGTTCAGTAAACTTTTAATTGAGTCCTTTAAAGGAGATTTAAACTTATCACTAGAAACAGTGCATGCATCCAAACAATAATTTGTCAAGTATTTTCCTTATTTCAAAACTTATCCCAAGAACACCCAATTGTTAAAAGCTCCACTAATAAATCCCCTGTTTCCAAGTGGGGAATGGAAATAGTTTCTCAATTAAATGTTGCCCTTTTCTGCATCCCCCATCTCCAAACCAGTCCAGAATTGGGCACTATATTTAAAACAGGAACCAAGAAAGTGCTTTACAAAGTTTTAGTATCGCTCTTTCTCTCTCTTCTCATTTCTTTCTTCTTGGATGATGTAACCTAGTAAATCTGGCTTGCTTTTTCTAATGCGGTTGTGCTCTATGCTGATGGTTTTGCGGATTTTCCCACAATATCCTCCAAATCCTTTTCTGGGTGTATGCTTTGCATAATTGGCTCCTTGATCCTGTACTTATTAGTTTGTATCTTTCTACCTGAACTGCATTTGGTATCTTCTGCCTTAATCACCTATAGTTTAAATCCTTTTTAATCTGATAATATTGCACCTCATTGTTGGCTAAGACTGCAACTTTAGTATCACTAGCAAATTCAATGATCTTTTCTTCTCTGCACAGTCCCTAAAATGTGTAGGCTTTGTTCCCAGAGCTCCAGAGAGCATACCAGTTCTAACCCCCTCAAAGCTGAACTTGCCTTTTGTCTACTACTTTCAAATTGGTTTTCTGCTACAATATGTTGTTTTACCTGCTATTCCCTGGATCTGCTTTAAAAATGCATCTTCGATGTGAAACCTCGTCAAATGCTTTTTGGAAATCGAAGTACACCACATCCACTGAATTTCCCTTATCTATCAGGGGCAGTGGTGCTGACCAAGTGCGCTGGCAGATTAGAGCAATATGGCCTTCTGTGCATGAGTCCATCTTGACTCTCTTGAAGCAATTTTGCTGGGATTCTCTACTTACATTAAGAGATATCCAAGCAGTCTCTCAAATTAGACATTGGATAGAGAAAGCAAGAAACGAAGTTTCCCATTTTATTTTCTTATGTGCTTAGGGACAGAAGAGCAGCGCCCAAATTTTTACACTTCACTTTGACAGAACCACATGTTGGCACGATGAGATTTGCCACACGAACTCAAATTTGGGGCAGAGTGGAGGTTTGTCCGGTTTAGGAGTACATGTAAGCACTGGGCAAGGTAGTCTGGTCAGATCAAAGTTACAGTAATACTGATGCGTCACACTGGAGTTTATTAAGCATTTAGTATATGCAGGCTCTGTTCCAAGCCATTTACATTGTTTTAATCTAAGTGCATTATTTGGAGAGAAATATAGACTTACAGAAAAGTTGTTAAAATAGTACAGAGGATTCTTCTATACCTTTCACCCATCTTTCCCTAATGTTAATCTTGCATAATTATGGCATAGTTAACAGAACTTGGAAACTAACATGGGTATAATACGATTCACTAAACTACAGACTTTATTTAAAATTTTTACAAGTTTTTCCCAAAATGTCCTGTGGTGGATTGACTCATGATCCACACCAAGTCTTGAGGCCTGGGGGTGTGTAAATGGGAACTGTGAAGATGTTATTAAGGTGAGGCCACAGGGAATCAGGGTGGGCCTAAGCTCTTATAAGCAGAAGGAATTTGGAAGCAGTCAGTCCATACAAGTCAGATGGAGAGACGGAAAAGGACAGATGGCAATGTGATTGAGAACTGCTGGCCAGCCATCATCTGAATGCTACAGACCTGAGAGAAAGCATGGCCTTGCTGACACTTTGATTTGGGGTTCCTAGCCTCCAAAGCTCTGAGCCAAAAAATTCTTGTTGTTTAAGCCCACCAGTTATGGTGTGGGCTATAGCAGCCTTGGCAAACTAAGGCTTTATTCAGTTCCAGGATTCCAACGTGCAAAATGTGGTCCTGTCTCCCTAGTCCCCTCTAATCTATGACAGTTCCTGTCTTCCCTTGACTCTTATGACTTGATACTTTTGAAGTTTAGTGGTCAATTATTTTGTAGCATTTTGTCCCTCAATTGGGTTTTCCCCTGATTTTTTTTTCTTTGTGCTGCATGGTATGGTGGGGGTCACATTTCATTCCTTTCCCATGTGAGCATCCCCTTACTGCAGCACCATTTGTTGAATTTTTGTTTTTGCTTGGCTTTTCATGTGTGTGTTTGTTTGTGTGTTTTTTTGGGAAGTGCATGGGCTGAGAATCGAATCCAGGTCTCCCGCATGGCAGGCAAGAATTCTACCACTGAACTACCCTCGCACCCCCACTCCCCAATGTTTTATCATGATTAGATTAATATGATCACTTTTGGCAGTAATACCACAGCCTCATGTGCCCGCTGAGTGATTCCTATTAGGAATGAGGTTGGCCTTTATCCTCTGGTTAGGCGGTATCTGCCAGGTATCTCCACAGTAACGTTACTCTCCCTTTATAATTGATAAATATATTGGGGGAGATACTTTGAGACTTTGCAAATATCCTGTTTCTCCTCAAACATCTGCCCATTAACTTTAGCAGCCATGGATGAATTTTACCTCCAACAATCATTGCTGTGGAGACCTAGTGGTGATTTTCAATTGCTCTTATTTCTTTCACATTTATTCATTGGAATTCTTCTGTGAGGAAGAGCTTTTCCATGTTCCCTATTTATTTATGTTTTCAAATACGTGTGTATAGCACTATAAATCCATGGGTGTCTCCTTCATTCTAAGGATGATGTGTCCTCCAAAGCATTCCCCAACATAAAAGTATTGCTAATGATGCCATGAGAACATTGGCGAGGTGGATGTGAGAGAAATAAAGCCAGAAAAATGGGCTTAGGTAGGTATGCAATATGAATAGACTTTTCTAGATATGAAAAATGGTTTATTTACTGGGACAGTTTCAACAATGAGCTTTGCCTCATTGGATTTAAATAAAGGAGCATCACCCCACCGAGATCTTACCTGATGAAATAGAGGGTTGAAAAGAGGTAAACACAGAGCAAAACAGATTCAGTATCAGAAATGATTGCACAGCAGGTAATTCCAATAATTCAGGAATAGGGACAGATAACAGAATATGATAATGCAAGGGCACAAAAAAAGATGCTGTTCAAGGAGGACATCAAGTCTGGGGAGTGGGATGGACTGGAATATAGCAGAGAAAATTGAAACCGATAGGAGGGATGATGAAATAACCCCCCCAAGTGTGCCTTGCTCACCCACGGCTGCTTTAATGAATTTCTGACACACAGTCCAATAGCCTATCCCTGGGGCACCAGCCCTCCGTCATCAACAGAACTGAGTCGCAAGAGGACAGGACTCCATCCTTTTCTTCCCATCCTGCTGCTGCTGTCATTCCCATCCCCGTCATACCTGGCTCAGGCTTGGGTGCGCAGCTGCAGAAAGCTGAAGAGGACAAAGGAAAATGAAGGAGGTGACAAGAATACCTCCATCAAGCAGAGTCAAAGTTTTATAGCAATAGATGTTGACAATATGTATCCACTCATTGTTCCATATATCCCTTTATTTCATCAACAAATGCTTATGAAGTATATACTCTATTGCAAGCAAAATTCCAGGAACACACTGGTAAATAAGGCATTATCCTTGCTCTCCAGAGGTATTTACAATCTTCAGCTCCCCTCTAAGCACCTGTTTGAGAATTGCTGCCTCCAACTTATTCATTCATCAATTCAATGAATAGGCAATGGCGATTTACAATGATTCCTGCACTGTGTCACATTATGGATATATAAAAATCAAAGTCTCTGTGCTTGTTCGTAGGTCAACCTGATCAATAAACACAATTATGCTGTGCTGTGGTAAGTGCCAAAAGGAAGATGTGCATGAGATCTATGAGAACAAATGAAAGAGGCACCTAGCACAGGCCAGAGACCACAAAGGCTGTTTAACAGCCCAGCCACCAGCCTGAGATCAAAGGCAGAGGGAATGCTGCCTAGAGAGGAAGGTGTAGAGAGGATGACAAAAGAACAGCCAATTCTGGATGCACGAGACAGCAAAGCTCATTCATTATAGAATTGCAAGTTATAAAGTGAGGCTGGATAACAGCATTCAAGGAGAAGAGAGGTAAAATATTAGAGTGGAGAAGCAAGCAGGGACACAAAAGAATGAAGCACCTTGTAAACTATTCCACAGACTTTAAATTTTGTCCTGAAGGTCAGTAGAAGCTGTTTAAGCAAAAAAACAAATGACTTAAGTTTAAATTTGGGAATGATCATTTTGGACACCAAAAAAAAGAGATCTGAGGAACATAAAATACACAAGGTGACAATAAAAGATGCCATTAAAACAAAACCGGCAGGAAATGATTAGAAATAAAAAGGAATCAAGTCTATAGACTTGGAATTGGAAAGAATGCGATGGATTCCATAAATATTAAGTGGTCAATATGTGCTAACTGATTGGAGGGGCATGTTCAGGATAGTTTATGATGCAGGAAACAGGGTTCCATTCTCAGAGAGAAGGAAAACAAGAGTGGCAGCAGATTTAAGAAAGAAATCTATTTGTACCTGTCAAATTAGAGATATCTGCAAGACAATACCTAGAAGTGACCAAAGGCACCCAGCTGAGGGTCTGGGTCTCAAGAGAGAGCTAAGCTGGATGTAGAGATTTTCATTTAGAAGCAAAGAGTCATTTGTCATTTACTGTCCATTATGGAAGTGCAAGAAAACCCAGTGAAAGATACTGACATGGTCCTCGGTCCCTGTTCTCAAGGAACTTACAGTCATGAAATGCAGATGCCAGCAAGGCAGAAAAGTGGGGAAGACTCCTGCGGGGGAGTGGAGGGTTCCTTTCCTTAACCCTTTTTTTCTTGCCATTCTCTACACCAGTTTCACTCAAACTTTAATGTGCATACAAATCACCTTGGGATCTGGTTATGATGCAGATTCTGGTGCAGTAGGTCTCAGATGGGGCTTCAAGTTCTGCATTTCTGACAAATTCCCACATGGTGATGCTGAGGCTGCTGGTCTCTGACCCATGCTGCAACTAGAACAGATCTATGCTGCTGGGGTTGGTTGAGTTATGGACTCCAAGAAATGCACATTCCTAATCTTAATCCATGTCCCTGAGGGTGTGAACCTATCGCAAATAGAACCATTCAAGGTTGTGATGTTGAGTTAAGGTGTGGTCACTTGAAGAAGCATGGGCCTTAATCCAGATTACTTGAGGTTTTCATAAAGGGAAGCAGAAGTCACAGAAGCCAGAAAGGAGAGGAAATCATCCTGTAATGGGAACCAAAGACAAAAACCAAGGAACGCTAAGGATTTCTGGTAGCCAGCACAGGAACACTACAGTCTTAGAGAGAAAATGATCTTTGCTGATATTTTGATTTTGGATTTCTCCTAGCCTTGAGAGCATGAATGAATTAATTCCCATCATTTAATCCAACCCACTGGGTGGTATTCATAATCACAGCCTGGCAAATTAAGACAGTGGTCTCTTGACTAAGAGACACCATCTGAGTAAAAGTCATCATCAGAGAAGGCAAGGAAGAGAGTGCCTAAGCCAGTGGGAAAGGATAGGGAAGAGGTGGTAGCAGAGTGGAAAAGGGGAAACCAATTCTTCATGAAATATGACCTTGAATACTGACCCTCTACATTCAGCATACACTACTGTGTAAAGTTCCATGAACTTGTTTGAATCCCCAAGCACATTAGGTAAGGGCTCTATTAATGAGTTGGATGAATTCCAATAATACACTTTTTTTTTTTTTTGATAGAAACTCTAACTTGAGTAGTCTAATAAAAGGCTCTGAGAGAGACTACCCTCCCTGGTGGGAAGCACTGGAATTGGAGTCAAAGCTTTGTTTCAATACATATGTGCCACTTAGCTCGGTTACTTTTCCTCTCCGAAACCCAGTTCCTATTCTGCAAAAACTGGGCTAGTGCTTCCTTTCCCATAGAGTGTTGGGAAGATCACAGAGGCTTAAGGTTGCTAGAGTCAGGACAATGGTATTTACTATTTCTTTATGTTGTACACTGTTTCCTTTATTTTGTGAAAAGGCTTGTCTCTGTGTGAGAAAAATCATTCCCTGATACTTTGGGCATATAAAAATCAGGGCTCACAATTCCTGGAACAGGAAGGCTCTACCATGAGCGGTTCTCAATGTGTTATTCTCAGGCCAGCAGCACTGACAGCACCATGACCTTCTTAGAAATGCAATTTCATGGGCTCTAACCCAACCCACTGAATCAGAATCTCTGGGGATGGCACATAGGAAAATGCAGTCTGACAGAACTTCAGGGGATTCTTATGTGCATTGAAGTCCAAGAACCACTACTTTTATGATCTCAGCCCAACTGAGCGTCTCTTCTTCCAAGATTTGTGGGCGATAGAGAGCTAAGGAGCATGGTCTTCTCCTCAGCCAGGAGAGGATCTGGGTGATCCAAAACAGACCATTAAAAGAGATTCCACAACTTTCTTCTCAGCTGTCCTCCCCACTTCTCCTCCCTGAACCTCAAACCATGGCCAAAGCTGAGGAGATGGAACTTTCCCAAATTCCTCCCTCAAGTGAATGTTATTCAATGATATATTGTTTTCAGGAGATAATATAATCACAATTTCACACACCTATGCAGCAAAGTTTCTGGCTCATTTTTCTGTGATGTAATTGACAGGGGTCTCACAAGAGAAAGTTAACCCAGCTAAGGGGCAGACCTGGGGTTCAAACAGAACTGTGGTACCAGTTCCTTTTCCTGCTACTTAGAAAAGATTTGTAAGGGTAGCTTACAAAGTTAAATCCCTCCTCTTTTTTTTTTTTTTTTCTAAAAGCATCCCTTATCAAAGCAGTACATTTTGTGACCCTGACAACATCTGGTGAATTTTGTGGAGGCATGCAAAACATTTGAGTTCTGTCTTCAGAAAAACCTCATAGCTCTATGGAAGTCATCTTTCACATATTGTCTTTTCCCTCTCAATTAGCAAAAGGGCCTGTTTACGGCTCAGTCACCAAACACACAACAGTATATGTCAGAAAAAAATGAAAAGCCATTGTTCTTCCTTCCCCAGTGCAGCAGGGCATAATAAGCACAGGGACAATGGAGAATTCTACAGAGAGTCCTTCAGAATTCTAGCACAGAGACAGGCAAAAGTCATTAGTTTGTATTAAAAATAGAGCCAGAGACTACTTTGCTCCATTGCTGTGCTGAGAGAATTATATTTTTACCACCTCACCAAAAATTCTAACACATAACAGGAAAAGTACTCAAGGAAAGCCTACTATGAAACTTTTGTAGCCATGCCTCTTTTTGTCTCTCTCCCTCTCCTTCTTACTTTGGTCTCACTGTCTCTCTCCTCTCCTTCACTCCTCTTTGTCTCTCTCTCTCTGTCTCACATACACACACACATACATACATCCCCCCCCCCATCACTAAAAGGAGAAATTGCAAATAACTCTCTCCACACAAGTTTAAACTCATTTCCCGGAAAAACCTGGCTTTGTCTGGATATATGGTAAAACTTTTTTTTTAATGGAAATAGGACATTGCTACTGCCTATCTTTCAACTGAGACTTTATATCATAGACATTGAATATTGTATGCGTGGAATCATACTTGACATTGTTACTCGGTTTCTAGAAGATAAGTGGCAATATTTATATATAAAATAACTTTAATACTTCATATTAAAAATTTAATTGTGCTCAATCATTATGAATACAGTGTTGATAAGTATAATGATAATATCTATAAAATGCTTCTATTTTAAAGTTATTTTCACACATATTTCATTTTGAACCTCACAACTAAGTTATGATAGTCATATTATTCCAGTTTACACATGAGCAAAGTAAACCAGAAAGGGATTAGGTGAACTGCCAAGGTTAGAAAACAAGCAGGTGTCAGAACCAGGACTATAACCCAGGTTACTGACTCCCATTTTCTTTGTTATCCAAACAATCCAGCAAACCAAAAGGTTTTTTGTATGTGTACCACTGTACACGCCAGCCAGAATTCATTTTGATTGCAACTTTGATAGTTTCGGACAATCTTTAATTCTCAAAGTTAATTGCATCATTCACTAGTGGTCTAAAAATCAAATTCAGACAAATAAAATACACAAGGGAAAATAAAAGAATACTCTAGAGATGCTGTGTTTGAATATGATACTCAAACTCAAAGCTAAATCACTATCCTGTATCTTGTGTATTCATTCACTTCAACTTACACTGTGAATATGCTATGTCAGACATTGCTTGGGACAGAAGTTGAAATAGTCCCGGACAGCAGTTTAAATAGTCCCAGACAGCAAGAGGCTCATCATATTAAATGAATAGCAGATAAAAATGAAAATATGGAACCGATGTATTTAGACAAGCTATAATTAATAGCATATGGAGACCGTTTGTTTTTGTGTTAATTATCAGTTCACATCGATAGTTATTAGATTATTGTTATGTGCTATTAATATATTGTGCTCTTTTTTAACATTTCTGTTGAAACAAACAGTTGTTAACTTAGATTGGTACTAACAAATAGAAAAGTTTGTGGCCACATTAAATAGATATATTTAATCTGAAAGATCTTAGATTGCAGAAACAGTATAGTTGAGCATTCTCAGTCTTTTGGGAATTGAAAGATTAAATAACTAAAATCGTTGGAAAAAAAATAATAGGCTTCACATGTCATTCTTTCATGCCCAATACTCTGCTGTGCTTTTTAAGGGAAATTACAGCTGCTGGAGCTAATTTAACTTAATGTAGTTTAATTGTTGAATTTGTATTTTGTACACATCATTGGAGGCCTTAAAGCAATGGTATGTTTTTATTTAAATGAATGATTGTCTCTCCCCGTTTAAGGAAATGATTGCCTGAGAAGACAGTTGTAGACTGTAGAGAGCTAACAAAATATGCAAAGTGCCATCCAAAAAGATTTTCCTGACATCAATCCACCAATGAAAGCACTGAAGGAATTAAGTAGTCTATTTCCCTACTTTTACAAAATTAGGTCTTCAATTCTCGCCAAACGCATGGAGCTTAGAATAGATGTTATATCTCCCTCACAACTAACTTTCTGTCAGCCAACTTCTCCCAACACATACCTCACACTTCACATGAACTTCTTGCTTTGACTCCATTAATACAAGTGCACTGAAGTTTGTGTAGAGGGTGGGGGGTCACGTCTAGTTTGCTTTACAAATATGTCATTAATACCGATAAAAAGACAACTGTCCCTGATCCCAAGCAGGTTAATGGACTTGCTTACTGACACTGAAATTTAATGAAAGGAAGAATGAAAGATGAAGAAAATTTTCCTTGTATCTGACTTAGGTTATCATTGGTTGGGTTTTTATCTTTTGGATGTCATTTATTTTCAAGTCACAACTTCTCTCCTCCTACCTTATCAGCAGCCCTCAAACTCACTGTGTTCCTGGTCTGAATTTCTAGAGGTCCAGAGGCAAAAAGGATATACCTGCCCTTGAAAATTCTTGCTCCTCTTCCTTTTTATAGGCAGACGGATATACCTAAAAGTAAATGATTCAGTAATGAGATGGACTTACAAACCATACTTAAGTCTCCTCTTCTTTACTACTTAACACATATATTTCAAATTCTTCCAATGTTTTAGGAACTACTCATTTAATTATCCTTACATACTTGAATGACATACCATAATATCTACATTTTACCCATTGGGAAACTGAGGCAAGCATAGTCAAACAACTTGCTCAAGTCACAGAGCAAGTAAAGGCAGAAATAGAATTTCTTCCCTGGGTGTGACCAACCCTGAGCTGGTTGAGATGAAATCCCCTTACCTTGCTCTTGGTGCTGCCTGCCCTCCACCCCGGCATCTAGCGAGATATCTGTGACCTCACTTGACCATAATTGCAAATCTTGAAAACAGGGGGCATAAAACTGAACCTGGTACCAATTAGGTGCAGGTCACCAAGATGTGATTAACTAAAAATCTGAAAGTGAAGTGTTTTCTTCCCTGTTTGCTAGACAGAAATCTACCCAGTTCTGTAGGAGGAGAAGTTCTGACCAAAACAATGGTCTGTGCTCTGTACCAAATCTAGGTTCCAGAACATTCCCTTCCCCCCCAAATCATCCATGACTTTTTCCTATCCTAAAACACAGCCAAACAAATAAATAAAAACTATAGAAAACTAAGGGGCCTTCCCAATGTTATGTATTAAATGCCTTATGAGAGTGTTAAAAAAAAATCTATGTCCTCACTTTCATTATCCTCCAGTTATTGATCCAGAAACTCCTGAAATTGGCACCTCTGTCTCCTGCCTGATGTACATTGCATTCTGTGTGATAGCCAGGTAAGGACTTCTGTTCTGTGCATACGTATTATTATAAATAATGCCAATAGAATGAGGTATGTGGCAAAAGTTAGTTTTTCCTCATTCTATTGGCATTATTTATAATAATACGTATGCACAGAACAGAAGTCATTCTGCTCTGGTATCTGCTGAAACCAGCAGCAGTTTTCACTGGAGGGGTCTGAAGGAATGTCATTGGTTTCTAGAAGTTTCCTTGCCGATCGTGTCCCATCAGAGAAGAGCGCAGAGGAAGCTGCACTGTTTCCTGCCCTTATTTCCTTCCAGGGTGGAGACACAGCACAGTCGCTCCCCCATCCTGCCTCGCCCTGTCCCACACCCAAGTTCAGGCTTATACATAATCAATAATTAATAACAACAAGAAGGGCGTGTGGAAGAATCAGCTTGATTTATCCAACAGCGACAACAGGCAGAAAGAGAAGAAGACTGATGTGGCAAAAAGTTAGTTTATTTTAAATGAAGCATTGCAAAATCTGTGAGGGACAAGACTCACTATCCCTGCCTGCTCAGTCTCCCCCTCTCTGAGGATGGGATCCGGGGAAATGCACATTACAACATCTCGGCTTCATGAGAAACGCTTCTCTGGAAGAGAACTCGCTAACAAAGCACTCAAATTGCATAATAACTGATCTCATGCTTTGTGCCTGAGCCTTCTTGGCTGGGACTCGTTCTTCAGCCTACTCATGATGCAAGCGCAGTTCGGAACCTGCTCTCTGGGCATATTTCCTATCATTACAGCAAACCTATCACCGAATTTACTCTTTGGTGGTGAGAAGCATTTGTAAAATCTGCTCACGTGGCACAAACGAAGCACGGGGTGGGGGTGGTGGGGTGGGGGTGGATGGTTGTCTTCCTTTTAGCAGCCTCTCTCAGGGCAGAAGAGGACAAAGGAGAGGAGAAAGACCAGATCTCCCGACGTCAGGGTCCTGGCTTTTTTGGATTACTGCTGAAAACAGAGGCGGTTTTCAAGATAAAATTTTAAACCTAACTGTCCTGGACTTTCTTCCATCTCTTCTCCCCCCAACGAATTCCATTTCCTAAATTTTTCTGTCTATTTTGTAAAAGTCTGAAACCATCTTTGGAAATGCTTGCCTTTACAATCTCTTTCCCAGCTACACTTTTTACGCGAGGACGCTTTGTCTCGGAAGACCATAAAACATTAAACGTTTTGCCAAATCCCAAAAGGGAATGATTATTAAACAACATTGCACAGATCCAGTCGACATCGGACTGAACCCCACAAGAGGAGAACGTGTGAGAAGAGTGCAATGAAGAAATACTGTAAGAGGAACGGTGGCTTTTCAAAACCGTCCGCTGAGCCACAATTTCAATGTTCGTTAAAATTAACATAGGGTGCTCTTTCAGAAAAAAATGTGAAATATTCAAACTCTCCCTGGTTGCTCTACATCTGTGTTTGGAGCCAGTCAAATTTTAGCGGCAGTTTGAACGCCCCTCTTTTACTTTTCCCTTTTCCACCTGCCTTCACTGTTCCCATTTTGTTTCCAGCTCTCTCTTCACACCCCAGAGGTGACTCATTTCAGTGGAAAATGAACAAGAACATGCCCAAGGTTTGAAAATCTTTAAATGAGAGTGTTAAGTGAATGCAAAAGATTATTCTTAAAATACCTGTCACAACTCAGGTGGCATCTGTTTGAAGAGCACAAATAATCCAATATTTTGTCGTCTCATCATTCACGGCTCTTTGGAAGAAAACAGAAAGCAGAACGATCCACTAGAGATACCAAATAAACAAATTTTGGTTTAGACAACGGGGACCAACCAGGTTATTTTAAAACCTGAAACTGAAATCACCTTACTTACGTACATGAAGTGCACATATTATGACAAACTTTTAAAGCCTGCACTTTCTGAATTAACATGGTTGTCCAAATACCAGTTGATTTAAAGTGAAAATGATAGCAGTGAGAAGGAAGATGGCATACATTGCTGCTGTACTATATATAAGCTATACCCAAAAAAAGTAAATTACACATTTACACACACACAGACATAAACTTTAAAAGCAATAAGACAGGATCACTTTTTAATTTGTAAAATTAAAACATTCAAATGCTTTCTATTAGTGACCAGTCGACACCTCTGAAGAACTGAAAATAGATTTTTTTAAAAAAACGTATGTAGTAAATTTTCTGTCTTTTGAATTTTATTTTCTATTTATGCAAACAAAACAAAATAGAAGTGACTATCGTAAAGGTTGCCACGCCAGTTGCTGAAATGCATAATTCTATATAATTCTATCGCTCGCATACTTATATCAATATTTAGAGATCTGCTCTGGAGAGAGATTGATTTACCATATGTGGTGATAACAACCATTACACACTCCCAATATTTCACAAACCATGATATAAATTGACTTTACTTCACACTCCTGGATGTCATTAGGCTCCTCCCCTAGCAGGGAAATTGTTTCCATGGTAACCAAAGGGGGAAAAGCACAGGGGAGGGAAAAAGGCACAAAAAGCTAACAAAATGAGATAACTATGGAATAAACAAAATATGGGGAAGTGTTGGATGTCATAACACTTTCATTGCTTCTAGATCCACATACTTCTAGAGATGCTAAGTCCACAGCTGTCAGACAGGACAGAAAGGGAAGATTCTGCCTGAGGTGGAGCTTGGTAAAACGGGCAGCAGTCGGCAGGGCTGCCTGATTTTTTTCCCAGCGTCGTAAATTGAGCCTGCTGCCTCTTTCTATCACCACCAACTCTGCAGAAGCTGCGTAGACCCCGCCAGAATAATTCAGAATATGTATATAGTTAGATTGGCAGCAGAGCTATTCACAGCAGTGCCAAATCACCCAAAGGCAGCTGCAGTCCTTGCTTGGGTCAAACACAGAGTTCTCCAGTGGGCGTCGCGTAATAAAATCCATTCAGATCAGTTGGGGCATCCGGGCAGGTCTCTTGATCGAAATCTTCTGTAGCACTGCTTTTATCTTTTTCCCCGATGTTGCCGAAGTAAAATATGCAGCTAACATAATTTCGTTTTTATTAGGTTCTGCATATACGTGGCTTTTAGAATGAACTCAGGGGAATACACATTACTTGAGGTAGGTAGCGCTTATAAACATATACTTTTTAATTAATTTTTCTTTGTAATTCAAAATAGATGCTTAATGTATTCATAGAACGATATGGGCTCCCTCTGGGGGGCAATTTTAATACCTGCAATTCCCTAGCTTGTTAATCAAAGACTTTTTAGCCCTGTAGATAATTTATATCTGCTTAACGTTTCAGAAGGTTGAAATTGCATCTATATAGAGAAAAAAAAAAATCCCTATCTTTGACAAAATCAGAAAAGATAAAAACCTCACGGAAATTCTATAGAACTAGAAAATAGTAGAAATATGCTTTCTTACTGAACCGGTTTCTGTGAAAATATTTCGCAGCTTTAAGAAATAAAAAAGTGTTATTTATTGTTCTTTCCCAAAAGATACAATGAAATTTTTTGGCTTAAAACACAGCAGTGGCTAGATTTCCCTATCACAAATCATGTTTGTTTCTAGCAGTGTTATGTCCTGAAAGAATACTCTTTTTTTTTTTGCTTTGTATGAAAATATTATAGGCAAAAAATTACATGGGAGAAATTAAATTTACAGGAATCCAACTTATGTTTTAAGTTCACTTTTACTAGCTCCGAGGTTCCATTGTTATGTTCGTGTATCACCCTATCGTTGACTCAGTTTTCTCCCTTACAGAGTTAGAGGAAGAGGACCTCCACCCCACTTTGCCCATAGAACTGAAGAGAGGAAGGCTGGGAGTCAGCCCTGGAATAGGGACAGGGCACCAAGTTCTCTCCTATGTTCCTTTGCCATGGTGGGACACTGGCTTCTTTAAGTGGGGGCATGCTGGTGTGAGCACTTACTAGTATACCCATATGCAAACACACGCACACGTAGACATATACCCATATGCAAACACACGCACATGTAGACATGTACCCATATGCAAACACACGCACATGTAGACATATACACACATACTGTTTTCCCCATCAGTTCGCAGCAACTTTTAACTGAACCTGGCAGATCTACACTGAGTTCAGGAATGGTATCATAGGCACTTAGAAATGGAGGCTTTGAGAACTTGCAGGCTCATCTCTCCCACAGTGGCAGAAATCTCCTAGAGCAGTGCTGGTTGGGGACATATTCAACCCGAGCTTCAACACTCCGTGATGAGAACCTCATTATTCTGTCAACCAACCTAGAGCATTACGGGGCATTCCGAATTTATCAGAAAGATGTCTTTTATATCAAACTTTTATCAGCCATTATAAAAATTCTACTGGTATTGTAGTCTGACACCAAATAGGAAAAGATGATTTTTTTTTTACAGTTCTCAAACGTGTGTGAATACAATCACTCCTGCTTTACCTTGAGCTAAACATCCCCCTTTCCCATTTGTTCCTCTTGTGATATGGCTTCTAGAACTCCTACCATCTTGATCAACACACTTAAGCCAATATGGCACCAAAACTGTACACAATACTCCAGGTGTGGTTATTATTTACATAGCCCAAAGTACGATAGATCCTTGTTTTTATTTATTAGTACATTAGACTTTTATCAGTGCAGAAGTTCAGGTGGCCTTCTCTTCACAGCCAGGTCACACTGCTGCAAGCTCACACTGAGAATGAACTAACACTCTTATGTCATTTTACGGCTATTCTACACTTGTGCAGCTGACTTTCTGAAGCCAAATTCAGATCATCATATTTAGCACTGTTAATTAATCTCACAGGTGTAAGCCTTCCTTTTAAGAGCCTTTTTAATGTCAGTTTCAATCCTAATTTTGCTCTTTTGCTATTTGCTGTTTCTCCTGGATCTTGAGTCAGTTGCAGAGCTAGACATGATGTGATTTATGACTCAATCTAAATCTTCGGTCAAATTTACCTAGTCCAGGAGCAGGCAAGAGTCTTTCAGCTGCTAGTAAGGACTTCTCTTGGATTAACAGGAATATGCACTCTGGTGTTTAATCAGCTCTGAATCTTCCTTGCTGTGTGATCAGACCTCATTTTTGCATTTTAGCCATTAAGGGAAACTACGAAAGAGCAGTGTGACTGTTTCTTGAAATTAAAGGATACTGTTTCACATTCACTGTTCTAAGTATATATGGAAAGGAGGGAAATGCAGCATTTGGTGTGACTGATACATTATGTACCATTTTCAATATTTTTTCCTTCTGTTTGCTCCTGAGACTCACTGGATCTTTCTTCATATTAGCATTTCCCTATGCTATGTTTATCTTACATAGGAATTATTTTAATAGTTGTATCTGGGCGTTTTTCTCCCTCTCTTATATAGGCAATGTAGAAGCTTCTGGCTATTGTAAGAAAATCTCTTCCCAGATGCTTTCTCCCTGATCATCATGAAATGAGAACCCAAGCTTCAACATTAAAAACTCTAGTTCAGAAAGCCAAACTATTATTTTACATCATCTTTTGGCCTGCCTAAAAATGACAACAAGCAATAGAGATGAACTGATGACATTACCCTAGGTCTTCAAAAACGTTTTTAATTTAAGGAACTATCACTTCTTCATGTGACTCCATAGAGCTGCAAAAGAACCAGTAGACGTCATGAATCTGGATAAGCCCTCTGTGCTTGAGAATGTGGCTTTCATGGAGAAATCTCATGTTTCCAAGCAGCCCTGTCAGCAAATAGGGCTCCTTGGCTGCCTCTTTGCCCCAGAAGAAACTTTGGTCCAGTTGGGTAGCTGCTCAGATGGGTTGAAGAGACAAGAACAGAAGAGAACAGGGCTTGAGGTAAGAAAGGTAAAGCGCGATTACAGGTCTGGTCTGAGCTGCAGGGCATACTATCCCCTCCCAACCATGATTGAACCACAGGTAACAAGTACAAGCTCCCATGACTCTGTCCCAGAGGTTCAGAGATTCTCTTCTGGGTCTGCATTGTGCCTCCCCATCTCCTAACCCATAACCCTTGTACCTCTTGTGGCATTCCCAATTTCTGGTCTAACGCCACATGGCTGGATTCTGCCTATCTAATCCAACCCCTCTGATTGATGCTTTTCATGGACTATTTACTTTTAATATAAACTTCACCCTTGATGTTATTTTTTAAATCTTTTATTTCAGTCTTTCGAGGGTCCATTTTGATACCATGAACATTTTTGTGACAATGGGTGTGAGGGATAATGTCAGGATTAAGGATGAAGTAGTTATTTCATGGTCATAATTTGTTAAGATGAACACTTTCTTTTCAGAGCTATAAAGTATTTGTGGCATCAGAATGTCTGTGCTAAAATGACTGAACATCCTATTATTACTGCACCCTGTTGCCCTCCACCACAAGCTATGCTGATTCTCCTAACACTACTTCCTTTCTATTTTTCTATACTATTTCTCTTATACTCCATAATTAAATTTTCTGGTATGTATTTTGCTTATGTTTTATTTCTGTACTCTAGCATTTAACATTTAAAAGAGCATGGATCTTGATCTGTTTTAATAGATTACAAAAGTGTCCCCAATTTTTTGTCTCCTCTAAATTCATACCATTCATCAACTTCATAATGCTTGGCCATGAGATTTTCTTTGCTCAGTGGGATATTAGGAAATTTCACATAAGCAGGGACATACAAAGCACATATATGATTGCACAAAGCACCCACTCTTGGTGTTCTGCTATGGCCATAAGAAAATGCCCAGACTAGCCTGTTGAAGAATGAAACACATAAAACAGAGCTAGATTTCCCCAATTATATCTTATCAGGCCATCTTATGTCAGTTACATCAGCCAACACCTAGATTGTGAGCAAGACCAGCAAAGATGAGTAGTGTCACCAAGCCCACCTACAACTGACTGCAGACTCAAGAGTGAGCCCATCAGGATCAGCCAAGCCTGTTCCAGATGAGTTGAATATTTCAAGATACGTTGATTGTATGCCACTAAGATTTTTTGGGTTATGTGTTACATATTACTGTGGCAATGGAAAATTGATGCAATTTTGTTTTGTTAAAATTTTGATGCTTCCCAAGTGGCAAGAACAATGCCTGGCATGCAATGGGTGATCAATAAATAGTTGTGGAATGAATCAGTTGACAAAGTTCATACTTAAATCCATATAAAACAATTCCTGACCTACAGCAGGCCTCGGTCCAAGATCCAATATCCATCTCTTGTAGGGATCCCTTCCTCTGGCTTAGCATGCTTAAGTTTCTAGGTGGTTTCATGAGCTAGCATCCAACTTAAGATTAATTATGGTCTAATGGGTTTACTAGTCTTTAAGGAGTTCACATTTCTTCAGGCAGCAGTGCCTGAAATAGAAAAGCAAATGTGTCAAGCTGGTAAGGGAAATGTCGAAGAAAAACACCCTTGAAAGCTTTCCTGCAGCCCTTCAATTTCATAGGTGCAGAGGGCCTCTGAATCCACTCTACTTGCTGTTGGTGCATTCTGGCCTCATGATTCTACTCTAAGGTTGAGTATTGAGAGGTAAGCAAGAGCACCAAAGAGAGGAAGGATGGGGGTGGTGGTGCAAGGGTTGTTCAGTGGTAGAATTCTCGCCTGCCATGCTGGTGATGGCTCAATTTCTGGCCCATGTACTTCCCAAACAGAGAAACCAACCAACAAACAAAAATTCAGCAAATGGTGCTGCAATAAGGGGATACTCACATGAAAAAAGAATGAAATGTGACCCTGCCAAACAGCATACAAAAAAAAAAAAAAGGAGAATGGAGGAATTTTAGTAAAAATAAATAAAAATTTAAGGGAAAATTACTCTTTGGGGTCAATGTGATGCCAAACATCACTTTAACTTACATTCCCTTGGTCTGGACAAATCTTCACCTCCTCACCCCACTTCCTCTAATTCGACTACATTCTTTCTTCCAGTGTAAACATTACCTCCACTGCATATAGGTAGGAAGGCAGGGGCAACTGCTCCATGCCCTCCACGGCCCCACCCCCAGGATTTCTCACAAACTCTCATAGTACCTTTTATTTTTCTTAACAACATTTCCCACAGTTTGTGAGTACAAATTTATGTAATTGATTGGTACATGTCTCTTGCAGTAGATTCTGACTCAATGAAGGTAATATGTCTATTTAGCTCATTATTACATTTTCAGGACCTAGGATAGTGCTCCTGGCACAGGTTGGTATATAATAAATACTCAATGAAAAAGTATTCATTGTGTGTCCTTCACAGTTATCAATAGATTCTCCTGAAAGGTGGCAAGAAATTATAACTGATATTAAAGATTGCTGAAATGAAGCATTTAAAATAATTCTGGTCATTTCCAAAGAATTTCTAGATGTCTTTAGATAAAAATTGTTTTCAATAAATATTTTTGAAATTAAACTGATTAATTACTTCAAAGAAAACATTATGAAAATGATTTGTGTGCCAAAAGTCAACTTTCTAGGTTAATATATTATTAAGGTTTTTTGGCACACTTTCTATATTGAAAAGAATTCCAGGGCAAGACTTATACTATCAATCAGTCTTTGGCAATCCCATCAATCCTTTCAGAACATCAAACTCTGAGACCAAATCTGTAGTGGAGGAATTTGGAAACAGAGCACATGCACAGATTTTAAGACCCTACTCAGATTCCGAGCCACTTGAGGGGAATAAACAGGAATGTGTCTTGAAACATCAAAGCTTATTTTAAAGAGAATAATAGCCACAACTTGCCTAGACTTTTGCTCAGGGCTCCAAATGGCTACAATGAAGTCTCATCAGTGAATTGTAATCCTCATTAAAAGAAGTCATGAGGGTAACTCTAGTGCCTGCCAGTAAACCTGGAAGTAGCAGATTGTCAATAAATGTTTGCTGAATGAATGATCAGATACATTAAGGGTTTCAGAAAAGGATCACAAACAATAAGAGATTCTTAGAAACAGTTCAAAAGTTACCAGAGAAGGCCATTTTCCTTTCTCAACCTCCCATTTCATTACATGCAAGCATCCAAAAACTTTCATTTTTTACATATCCGTATATATGCCCAATCTATACGCTGAACCATCAACTAAAATAAACTACAAAATGCCCACTCTGCAACATGCGCGTGCCTCTGGCACATGTTCTTTTTCAACACTGGCACAACCAGAATAACCAATGTGCTCATTCAGCCCTAAGATCAGCAACTTGTTCTCTCTGAATTTTTAAATCTCAAGGCAAACAGCTTTGAGGTGCCAGAATGAAGAGAACTAAAAAGGAAATCACCAGTTCTTTTGTTGCCTTCTTGAATCTGGAGTATTTCATATAATCATATCTTCCTCTAGGAGGAATCTACTATTTGAAGAAAACTACATTTCTGGCGTCTGAATGATGTCTTTCAGTGAGAAACAAAGATCAAAGAGGGTGCATCTTCTAACCCTTGACCCTTAGTAATGCTCCTCGTTTGGCAAAACGGAATTACTTAGGGCTGTTATGGAGACCCCTGGAGTTTTCAGCATACAAAGGGAGTGGCTTCATATACCATATGAAATTAATTATAGCAGGTTTAATAACCCCCAAATAAATTAGAAAGAACAAGGTATTGGGAACTTGGATATTTATTTTAGATATTTCATCAAGTAAATGAAACTCTGTGATGTGTCTGAAATATTTTATGCAGATTAGATACTTATCTAAGCTCAGCATTTTCCCCATAATATTTGTAATTTTGTCATAATAATATTGGACAGTTTTATCACCAGGTAATATTTGTTAACCAGTGTCTGGGAAAGGAGGAAAGATGGATGGCTGCTGTATCAGCATGTGCTCTGCCAAGAAAATGAAAGGACACTCATAGTAAGTGCTTTTACTCCATTGGTCAGTGCCCTATTCGGTATGTCAGATTTCTTTTATGAAAATGCGGAGGAAAGGTTCATAGCACATCTTTTATAACTTTTGTTCCATGATTTGCAAAGGAAGCGGAGGCATCTCATTGACTGGTGAATTTATTCTCTATCTTTGAGAGGTAGCACTTTGGATTTATTACCCAAAGAGAACCTTCTCATTCTTGTAATTGCCTTATCAGTCCAAAGAATACCGACACACTGCACTTCTTTCCTTCTTCCCTATGCCCCCTGTATTTCTGCCTTTTAATCACAGGACCTTTTGCCAAGAAAGCATTTACAGAAAATTGAGAGACACAGTTTATATGGATGAAGACAACAGTGTCATCTACATTTTCCATGATTCAGCCATGCCCATTATTCTTGGACCTGAGAGAAATTCAGCTCTCAGTCTCAGTTGGAAAGCCAGCATGGTTTAGACCAGATGGCTGTTGACCTTCAGGCAAGAGAGATTGGGAAAGATTCCCAGCTGTTCATCACTCTTGGCAGTGACCTCCTCTGGAGAAACAGCCCCCCAGAAACTGACACCTAAGAAGCTTATGCTTTTTCCTGCAACAACAGACTTTCTAAGTTGTGTGCTGAGAAGCTCTAGATTTCTTGATTGTCATGGTGGCAATATCTAGCGCAACACTTATTTCCATTGCTCTTCAGCCACTGAAGTCAAGTTGCAGAAAGTGCAAATGTTTTTTATAAATAACGAAGACAGCTGAGTTCAGAAGTCTGGAGATGGGAGGATTTTTTCTTCCATTTTTATATCCGTTTGCATATACACCCACAGCATGTGGATGACATAGACACTTAACACATGTGTGTGTGTTTGATTGACTGAATGCTTAAAAGAATAAATGAGTTCTGTTCAACACATCTTGCATTACCCTAAGATATTTGCAGAAATACATACATACAGAAACATAAATACTGAAAACATTTCCATGTTTTGTTTCCCAATAGTGCTTCCCAGTCATTTTTTCCAATACTGCTTCCCCTATTGTTATCGTGGAGAGATGACTAACTAAGGTTAAAATTACATCCTGAAGTTGTGAAATAGTTTCCCTGTAGATTTCCTCATTCTTCATTTATTTACATACTTTGAGGAATAAACGGGCTACATGTGAGAACTATCAGTAAACTTGCTACAAAATTGAGATTGCTGATGAATACTTGACAAGAGTTGGGATAAGGGTATTTTTCTCTTCTCTTTCTATCAGGTTGCCTTTTAGATTTGATCCGATCTGACATTTCCCCCCAGGAAGTCTGATCGTGCAGGGTTATCAGTCCCCCATCTATTTCCTATTGTCTAGGGCAGGAGAAACTGACATCTTGCTGGGCTGGTTCTCTAGCTCTCTGGACTGCATATATTAAATGAATAAGGCTGAAAGAATTAGGTCATTGGAGCAAGTGTCTCCATTTATTGGGCCTTAAAGGAAGAGAAATCTGAAATGTGCCCTTCTATATGGACTGTATGTGAATCCAGGTTACGTGGCATATTGGCTAAAATAACAGACAGAACAGCCCCTTTCACCCACACAGTCATACAAATATAGCTTCTTGGCAAAATTACATTCACACACAAGATGGCAGTAAATGAGATTTCTTTAAAAAAATTGATCTCAAAACAATCCACTGTCTTTAAACGTGGTGCCATAATTCTGTCACCTGGTTAAGCAAATGTGAAACCATTGCTTAGTTAGGAGTTAGGGCGGAGTAGAACGAGCCTCCTTTAGGGAGAGAGTAAATCTTAAGATGCAGGTCTCGGTGGTTCTGGGGATGCAGGGGGGAGGTGGTGGCCTAGAGTTGTTCCTTCCCTTCACACGTAAGTGTTAACATTGCAGTTTGTTAGCTGAACACATTTATGCTTGTCTTACATGAATGTGGGCCCCAACTCAGAATAAGTAAATACTTCCGTTTCACCCTCATCCTCAGCTTCAGTCTCTTCAGGGAAGAACCTTTACACAAAGCTAAGAACTTTCCTTTTCATACCATGTCTCCTTTCCTCTGGCTCACCAATGATCTATTCTAAGTATGTCAATTTTCAAGTATTGACCAATTTAAGAAAAGGAGTTTTGTATATTTTGCTATACAGTCAAAGGAAAACCATTCTAAATCTTTAGGGCCTTAGTTGTTATTTTTTATTGTTTAAAAAAAGTGCAATTGGGCAGAAGGTTGTTTATCAGGTACTTTTGTTTGGAAAAGACCAAATAACAGTTTTCAGCGTATCCTACATTAAGCAGCATCAAAATGATGCATGAGAATAGTGTCTGACAATGACTTGGCAACTATGTGGTATACACGGTTATGGCATTTTAGTGCATCTGCCTGGATTCTAGACTTCATTCACAAAACTCTTCTCGTCTTAGGAATATTTTTGCTTACATTCATGTCTATTGTTTGGCAAAAGCCTAGTCATTTCATAATCATCATTTTAAAACTAACACAATTGATATGAATTGTTGGATTTTGAAGGGAATTAAGCAGTCAACAATCTGAAAAAGCAAAAACAATTTTTTAAGCATCCATCTTGTTGCATTATTAAGAAATGTCTCAACTAATACATTTCACATTCCCATTCATAAAGAACTTAAGGACAGCATTTTCTTCCTCCCAATTAAAATATTTGTTTGCAGTAATGGCTTGGAGGGAAGAAAATGTCCTCTGCTCTCTTCTGGCTTTGATTTAGTCAAAACTGCACACAATTAAGGGACATAAATACAGACTTCCAAGAGCCAACTCATATATATGGGTTCTGGCTGCTCAGAATGTTGAGAAGAATTCCTGTGGTTGGAAAGTGAGTCCCCCTCTTAAATCTTTTATTTATTTGTTTTTAACATGGGCAGGCACCGGTAATCAAACCCAGATCTCGGACATGGCAAGTGAGAACTCTGCCACTGAGCCACCATTGCCTGCCCCCCAACCTTAAATCTTTAGGTTCACATAGCATCCACTTGCAGGCGTAGTGGGAAAGTCTGGTTACCGATTAGAGATGTCTGCCTTGGGAATACAAATGAGGAATTATATCAAGTCTTATGTGCCATATATTTATCATCTGTGCTTTAAGATGTTTCCTAAATATAATTGCATTTAATGAGTTTAACTCTATGAAAAAAATAGTTGCATATAGTGATATAGATGCTCTGTGTTTAGGGAATAGTGTGTTTTGAAGATTAAGTTTTGTTCTTGTGATATGGTACAAAATGTAAGACATAACAGAAATTTCATCAGCTTAATAATAATAAGCAACTCCTGCATTGCATTTTCCGGGTTACCGAGTACTTCTCACAGACAAGATCTCACATGTGCTTTAATAACTCTGCAAAGCAGGCATTATATTGTCCTTATTTAGATATGCTTGGATTAAGGCACAAGTGTTTCAACAACTTTTCAATAGTTGCATCCAAGATGAACAGCATGATGAGGCTACTGTGAAGACCAAAGAATGCGAGAAGCAGACATCTTCTGTTCGTGAAGGTTCCAAAGCCAGCCTGAGAGGTTGCTCTCTACCTTCCCCAGGTACAGGTGATGTGTGATTTCTCCAAGATATGATCCAGCCAAACCAAGCTGCTATACAGTTGCATAATGAAAACCCCAGAAAACTCTCACACCTCTTTCCTCTGAAATAGCCCTGCCTCACTTTTTCTACCCAGCTAACTCCTATATCTAGGCATTTCAGCCAACACATACCTTTATTATTGTTATTGTTATTATTATTTTGGCATGAGCAGGTTCCTGGAATTGAACCCGGGTCTCCAGCATGCAGGTGAGAATTCTGCCATGGCGCCACCATTGCACTGCCCTAACACTTCCCTTTAAATGCCTTGCCTGTCCTTCCTGGAACTGGGTTACAGATCCATCGTCTATGGATCCATCAACCCGGGAATGTTCTACCACTAAGTCACACCAGGAAACTTCAACTTCTGCCCATCTTCTTCTTAGTGTTTTCCTGGGAGAAGAGAAGGAATTGTTTATTTAATTAGCCAGATTTCCAGAGTATTTTTTGGCCATATGAGATAAGTATGCCCTACAAGGCACAAACAATTGTTTGAGACTGTCTTCTTGGAAAGAATTCCTATTTCCCTCCCTCCTTGTAACATTTGCACCTAGAAGGACTGAGCTTCTAAGGCCACTCCTTCCACTCCATGAAGCTGGCTGGATGGTTGCATGCAAGGCCTTTCCTGTTCACTTTCTTTTCTTCCCTCTCACTCCTCTGCTTCCAGGAGCTCAAAGATTCAGAATGGGTGCATAGGAGGATCTGTTTACTGATCCCCACTTAAATCCTTAGGTTCAAGTAACATCCTCCAATCCAATTTTAATGGAAAACCTTTGTTTTAAGTTATTAGGTAACTATGAAGCAATGAAAAGTTACCTTGATACTTCTTCTACTACTGTTTCTTATGGTTGAAATTCGTTTAGGAAGGATTATTGACATGGAAGGAACCAGGCATTTCTAGATCCCCTGGTGATAATACTACCCAACAGCAATAAAGTCCCACAACGGCATTATTCCTTATACAGATCTCTTTGTTTTTTACCAATTAATCTGAATAAAGTGGAACTTTCACCTCAAAACCCACTAAGCCTTTTTTATTTGTTTTTGTTTTTCTTTCAGTTTTTGAGGCTCTCAGTCATTCTCCTTAACTCAATCCATTATTTGAAACAATACATAATGCCATACATGCTACCCCTATCAAAACAGCTTAAAGTCATAGTAAAATCTTTGAACCTATTCACGGAAATGTATGAACATATTGTGACACAGTGAGCTCAGTGCTCACGTGTTTTTTGGGAAGCCCTCTGTGGCTAGCAGCCATTGGTTCTTCTCATGCTTTCTCTAGCACCTAACTATTATCATGATGTATATTAAAACAGTGGTGCTCATATAAGGTCAAAGGGCCAATATGTCAAATCAACACCCTCACTGTTTCTTTCTCTTAGAATAAATTCCTTCAGAATTCATCATCTGCATAAAAATATAAAGTAGATCAGCTAGAATTTGCCACACCTTTACCCTGCTTGTTTGAAGATTATTTTAAATTGACTAGTAAAGCAAGGAGGAGCTATATTCTGAGGGGTACATCAAGATTGAGAACATCTAAGTGTCTGTGCTAATACATGGCAGATATAGTTCACTATAGACAAATGCAACATAATGAGCTTTTGAGTAAAGAATATAAAATTAGAAATATCTGCTTAATGGAAAGGTGCTGCAGCATACTGATCAGAAAAACATTTGAGAAGTTGCTGCAAAATTGTATCCATTTAGCCTTTAGCCCAACCTGGAATTGCAGAAAGATGCCAAGTTAAATTGCTTTAAGAAATGTATTGTAAATCAAAGGTAGAATTACTGTTATAAAAAGTAAGTACATATCCTCTGAAAGAAAATACAGAGCATGGGTCACTTTGTTTTTAAATAAAAAAATCATAATAGTTGAAAATGGACCACCTACTGAATTCAAGATGACTGAACAAGTTAGATGAAACTAAAATATAAAACTTATCTCTAGGAATAGTAAAATAATTACATTGAAATAAACTGAAAAATAAAGGGATACAATGTTACAATGTTGGAAAAAGAGGAAAGAGGTGCAAAACATTTCAAAAATTATATATGAACATATTTCAAAAAAGTTTCTTGAAGCAATATGATTGGATGCAACATAATCAGTGAAATAAAGGCACAATTAAATATTCTATCAAGGATTAGAGAAATTGAATGTGATAAATCAGACAATACAAAAATCAATGGGACCAAATTACAAAAAAAGATCTATTAGCTTTTCAGCCTTTAAAATAACAGATCTATTTTAAGTTCATTCCATAGCTGAAGTGCGGTGTCTTGCTAATTGTAAGACTTCGGGTGGTATCAATAAGCATTTATCGAGAAAATCCTTAGTTGCTGCACAAATGCATTTTCCCAACTACAGATGCTAAAATATTACAAATTTTACTTAATTTGGATCCAAATAATTGAAATCTAAGAGTTTTTAAGACTATTTCTCAAAGAGAAAAGGCTAAATATCCTAGTGTAAGTGTGTCCTCAAAAGACAAATGTCTCTTCTTTGAGAAAATCAATAAAATTGATGGGCCCCTAGCTAAATTAACAAAAGGAAAAAGAGAGCTGATGCAAATAAACAAAACCAGAAATGAAAGAGGGGTTGCTACCATGGATCCTGAAGAAATTTTAAGAAGCATAAGAGAATATTATTAACAACTATATGCCCACAGACTAGACAACTTAGATGAAATTGACAAAATCCTAGAAACACATGAATTACCTACACTGACTCAAAAAGAAACAGATCTTGACAAACCAGTCGCAAGTAAAGAGATTCAATCAGTCATCAAAAATCTTCCCACAGAGAAAAGCCCAGGCTAAGAAGGCTCTCAGTGGAATTTTATCAAACATTACAAAAATAATACCAATCCTGCTCAAACTCTTCCAAAAAATTGAGGAAAAAGGAATGCTACATAATTCATTTTATGAAGCTAACATCACTCTTAATACCAAAAATGGATTAAGATGTTATAAGAAAGGAAAACTACAGACCAATCTTCCTAATGAACATAGATGCAAAAATTATGAACAAAATACTAGCAAATCGAATCCAACAGCACATTAAAAGATTTATACATCATAATCAAGTAGGGTTTATACCAGGAATGCAAGAAAATCAATCAATGTAATACAGCACATTAACAAATCAAAATGGAAAAATCACATGATCATATCGATTGATGCTAAAAAAGCACTAGCCAAAATTCAGCATCCTTTCCTGATAAGAATACTTCAAAAGGTAGGAATTAAAGGAAACTATCTCAATATCATAAGGGGCATATACAAAACCCCACAGCCAGCATCATACTGAATGTTGAGGGACTGAAAGCAGTCCCTTAAGATCAGGAAGGAGACAAGGATATCTATCGTCATACTATTATTCAACATTGTACTAGAAATCCTAGCTGGAATGATTAGACAGGATAAAAAAATAAAGGGCATCCAAATAGGAAAGGAAGAAAAACTTTCATTATTTGCAGATGACATAATCCCATACTTAGAAAACTCTGAGACATCTATAACAAAGCTACCTGAGCTAATAAACAAGTTCAGCAAAGTGGTGGGATACAAGATTAATGTACAAAAATCAACAATATTTCTATACACAAGCAATAGCCTATCTAAGAAGTAATAAAGGAAAAAATTTCATTCAAAATGACGACCAAAAGAATCAGGTTTTTAGGAATAAGCCTAACCAGAGATGTCAAGGACTTGCACATTAAAATTACAAAACACTACTCAAAGAAATAAAGAATTATCTTAATAGATAAAAAAACATTCCAGGCTCAGGGATAGGAAGGTTGAATGTCATTAAGATGAAAATTCTACCCAAATTGATCTAAAGATTCAGTGCAATACCAATCAAAAGCCCAACAACCCACTTTGAACTCAGAAAAGCTAGTTATCACATGTATTTGGAAGGGAAAGAGACCCCAAATATTCTAAAAAAAAAGACTGAAGTGTGAAGACTGTCATTTCCTGACTTTAAAGCCTACTATAAAGCCACAGTAGTCAAAACAACATGGTACTGGCACAAAGATAGAAACAGCAACCAATGGAATCAAATGGAGAGTGTGGAGATAGACCACCAAATGTATGGACAATTTGATCTTCAATAAGGCTGCCAAATCCACTGAATTGGGGCAGAAAAGTCTTTTCAATGAATGGACTTGGGAGAATTGTATATCCATAACTAAAAGAATAAAAGAGGACCCCTATCTTACAGTCTATACAAAAATTAATTCAAAATGGATTAAAGTAATCTAAATGTAAGAGCCGGTACCATAAAACTAGAAGAAAACGCAGTGAAACATCTTCAAGATCTAGTAGTAAGAGGTATCTTCTTAAACTTTATACCTAAAGCATAAGCAGTGAGAGAAAGATAGACAAGTGGGGATTCCTTAAGAGCAAGAACTTTTCTGTATCTCAAAGGACTTTGTCAAAAAGGTGGAGAGGCAGCTAAATCAATAGGAAAAAATATTTGGAAACCGTATATTGGATAAAGGCTGGATATTCTATGTACATAAAGAAATTATATAGCTCAACAACAAAAGAGCAAACAACCCAGTTATAAAATGGGCAGAGGATATGAATAGACACTTTTCTGAAGAGCAAATATAGATGGTTAAAAAGCACATGAAGAGATGTTCATTTTCATTAGCTATAAGGGAAGTACAAATTAAGATGACAATGAGATATCACCTCACACTTATAAGAATGGCCGTTATTAAACAAACAGAAAACTACAAATGTTGGAGAGGTTGTGGAGAAATTGGAACACTTATTCACTGTTGGTAGGAATATACAATGGTGCTGCTGCTGTGGAAGACAATTTGATGATTCCTCAGAAAACTAAATATTGAGTTGCCCTGTGACCCGGTAATACCAATACTCAGTATTACACAGAAGAGCTGAAAGCAGTGACACTAATGTTTGCACACCAATATTCATAGTGGCACTACTCACAATTGCCAAAAGATGGAAACAATCAAAGTGCCCATCAACAGATGAGTGGATAAACAAAATAAGGTATACACATATGATGGCATATTTTGCAGCAGGAAGAGAAATGAGGTCTCAAAGCATATAACAATGTGGATGAACCTTGAGAACACAACGCTGAGTGAAATAAGTCAGACATGAAAGGACAGATACTATATAATTTCACTACTATGACTCTGGTAAATGTAATCTCAGAGGTTTACTGTAGAAATAGCAGATCTAGAGTTGTACAACAGCTAAAGATGGGGGAAAGGCTACCCAAAGGGGTTGAACCTAAAGGCAAGGGAAAGGATAGAAATGATGATAACAAATTAGCAGGGGTATAAGTAACATTGCCATGTTGAAGGTTAATATGATTGAAAGGGGATGTATAGCACCATGTATCCCATTGATTTAATCTACAATTATAAATAATTTCTTGCATGTACTATTTCAAAGGCTCGATAGTGAACAAAGAGTCAATTGTAGATGGATATAAGGAGAAAACTAAAAATGCACGCTATAGCCAGTAGTTAACAGGAAGACACCAGCAGTACCACAGCACTACAAGGGGCAACTAATGGGGGGGGGGCGGGGCGCAGGGAGAGACAAATGATAAGGGATAGTTTGGATTTGATAGCTGTGATGCTGCAGTTGCCAGTTCTTTGTTGTTATGAACCAATGGAAACTATAAAATTGAGAGTGCTACTGATTATACAACCAAGCGAGGATACTGTAAGACATATATTTGTTTATTTTGGACATTATGATGCCCAATAGATGGAGGGAGCCAAACGATACAATGACTGAGAAGCAGAATGACAAACTGTGATATATTTATGGAATGGAATATGGTGCAGCTACAAAAAAGAAAGACTGAAAGGCACACAATGAACTGAATCAACTTTGGGGACAATGTGTTGTGCAAAATAAGCCAGAAACAAAAGAATAAATATACTAAGGTCTCTCTCAGAAAATACTTATATGGAAAAATGGGAGTCTGGATTGTAAGATTTTATAGCAGCCACACTTAGTCTGAAGTTGTAAATGTATTTCTAGATTCTGAGACACTGAGCTATGTGTGTATCAGCTGGTGTTTCAGTGGAACTTGGGGTGACCCTGTGATGCCTGGGACCCAGAGGTAGAGGGCTGCAGCCCTGAAAGTTAGCACTGCTATATAAAAGAAGAGTTAAAGTAACCAAAAAGGAGATCAGGCCTCAAGGGTCTGATAAAAGATGATAGTGTATGTACTCTAGATCTTCTCCTGCTGTATTAGACCAAAAGCAGTGAGGTTTATGGTGTCTCGAACTTAAATTCTTTGTAACACATAATCTAGATCAGCCTGTCTAGATGGCTAATTTAAACAACCCAGACTCCTCGAGTCCAGAACGGTAACAAGGCCTTGTAGTTCGGTGTGGCTTAATGTAATACCAGGATATATCTCAGACTATGGTGGGCTATAATTAAAAAGTACCAGTAGGGTCGTGTGATGGTGACTCAGCAGGCAGAATTCTCACCTGCCATGCTGGAGACCTGTGTTTTATTCCCGGTGCCTGCTCATGAAAACAAAAATTAGTAGAGTCCCTTGAGGGTATGAACAGGGGGAAAAAATATATATATATATATAAATATAAATAAATAAATAAATATATATATATATATATATATATATATATATATGGGACTATTAAACTTTCCCATCTGGAAAACCCTGGGTACCTCTCAATCACTGGGGACTCCATTGAAAAGAGGCCAAGCCCTGGATTTTAGGCTTGTCTTTATGGAACTTATTTTTGTGGGGGAGAAGCTAAGATCACCTATAATGAGGCCTAAGAATTGTTTCCAGGAAACTTCTTTTGTTGCTAAGTTGTGGCATCTTTCTCTGGGCTCAACTCTGCAAGGAAAATCATTACCCTCTCTACATGGGACATAACATTCAGGGATGAAAATCTCCCTGAAAACGTGGGGCATGACTCCCAGTGATGAGTCTGGCCCTGGCAGCATGGGATCAACAACATCTTACAGACCAAAAGGGTGAAAAAAAGTGTAAAAAAATAAAACATCAGTCACAAATGGAGAGATCAAATAGAGTCAAGAGGGTATTACGGAGGCTACTTTTATGGAAGTTTCAGTTGGAGAGTGCTAATTGCCATGGTTTGCTAAACCCCAACTAATATCCCTCCTGTTGACTCGTAAGAACACCTAGGTTTGAACTGAGATTCTATAAAGGTTTCAGCACTACATTTCTTTCCTAGAACCTATAATTCCCAGAAGGTTCCTAGGTCAGATAAATCCTGAAACCCAGAAGGACCAGCCTATCCAAGGTTATTAATTAATTACATACCCCTACCCTTTAGTTGCACTCCTTAACGTGGAAAATTCAGAACGGGCATTGCCCAGAGATCCCTATACATTGGGAGAAGGATCAAAGGAGAAGGAGGAGGTATAGGAAAGAAAATAAGATTTAGCAAATGAGTATTACTGCTGAATCACTATATTATTCCTTCTAGCCTCCAGTGTTTTGGAGCAGCTAGACGGGAAAATCTGATATGGTGGAATGACAAACTCTGGAATCTGTTCTGTAAAACTTACTGAAGTGTGCTTTGGAAAATTATCACTTTTTTCTTTCTTTGCTTTGTATATATGTCATATTTTACAATTAAAAAATGTTTTTTAAAGAAAGACAAATGTCTCACAAAGAAATGAAAGTGTATGGTCAAGATGTCCATTATTGCACCTGAATTATCTTTGTAATTTCCTGAGATTTCATAAAAATGCATGTTCTACCCATAAGCCTTAACATGTAAGTAAAAACATTTACACTGATCTTGTCCATGGTATTTTCTCTAACTACTAACCTTAAAAGCAATTTTCTTAGTTGTTCTGGATGTTTAGACAACCGCTTATCATGTTTGTTAGCCTTGATTACCACAACACAACCATATGGAAAGTAACAAACAGCCCCAAGCATGTACCTATACATCCTGTGAAAAGAAGGAACCAAAAATGTCTGGATATTTGAGGAAATACACAGGACTTCAGTTCAATTTTATTTGGATTGACTCTCAGCAGTTATTTTTGCAGTGTCTATTTTGGGCAAAGCACTCTGACTTCAGAAAATGCGTCCCTACACATCCACAAAATGGATGATTACAAAAGCGAGGCAGCTTTTGTGTCTTTTCTCGTGGGGTGATCTTGGCTTCTTTGCTCCCACACGTTTCCTTCGGAGGACTTGCTGGAGCATCTTTACCTGGCTTTTACTTCTGTAGAGTCTAGTGCAGTTGGCGCTCTGGCGATGTCATTGGCCGAAGCCTAGATTTGAATCCTGAGTTCTGGAATAATCTATGCAATCTGGCCAGGACAGTCTGGGATAGACCCAAAATGCCTCGACCCTTGCTCTGCGCGTTAGAGTTCTGCAAGCCACCTCGGTGGAGACGCGGGTCAGGAGCTTTTAGAGACCCTCCCTCTGCCTCTCAGGCTGAATCCCGAAGCAGCTGCTCTGCGCTCTTTTATGTTTATTGTCTCTCTGGGATCCTTAATCCTCCAGAGATCTCAATGAGGCAGGCTGTACTATTATCCTCAGTGGACAAATGGGAAGGCTTGAGAAAATGAATCATCTGGGCCTGACCTGAAAAGCTGTGCTTATCGCATCGCTGCCTCACCAGGGCCGCCCAGTATCGGTTGTTTCAGGGGTGGGTGAGCCGGTGCTGTGGGGAGGAAGGAGAAATGGGAAAACTCGAGCTATCGTTTTGCTGAAAGGGAAGAACTGGCAGGGAACTTCACTCCCTAGTTATCTCTTTACCCTACAAATATAAAACCTTTGCTCACTCTCCAAGCCCCTCTCTAACTGTAGACGTAGGGATGAAATTAGGAACCCCCACTGCTTTTTCTCCTGACATTTTTCTAAATCCTCTCTACAAAGGAAATACTGATTCACTTTGTAAACCTCCAGATAACTAACTAAGGATTTGGCCAACTTAACCTGCTCAGTATCTGTCCCTCCTGAGATCCCATCCCAATTTCCATGACTGGTTAATAGCCCTTTGCCTTTATTCATTCATTCAGAAAATGTGTTCACCCAGCACTTAGGGTGTTTCCTTTGTAATGCCAAGGACAGAGAAAGTCATAGGGTTCCTGCGCTTAAGACGTTTATTTTTTATTAGATGAAATTAATAAACATGATACAGTAAGGTAAATTGCATGATCAAGGTAAGCATGGCGTATTATGGAAATACAGGAGAATGAAATTAACTCAGACAGAAAGGGGTCAGAACTCTCAGGAGTTTTGCAGGGTGAGGAAGGAGGGCTGGCAAAGGGAAAAGGAAAGTTGTGGGTACATTGCTGTCTTGGTCTTATAACTGGAAGAGCCTTTATAGCATCTTGAAAGAAAATGAAAGTCGAGAGGAAGGCAGGAGCCCTGACATGAAATATGAATTTTATCCTCAGGGCAGAGTGGAGCCATTGGTGGATTCTAAAGGGTGTACATTTGATACGGATCACTCTGACAGCAACGTGGGGAATGGACTGGAAGAAAGGAGACTGCACACTTAAGAAGTATCTTACACAATGACAATTAAATTAGAAAGCTGCAGCCACCAGCGCTGAACATGAAAATTATTTGTAAATTGGAAAAAAGAAGTGACTGTTCTGTCCCTTTTAGAGCTGTGCAAACCAGCCTTGAGACCTGAGTTACCTATTTCAGTCATATCTGGTTATACTTCATCTCATTTTTTTCCTCCAGGTCAAACAATGGTTCAAAGTTAAAATATGTTCTGGCTTCTAAACATTCTTGTATCCAGTTTGAGTGATATTTACATGTTCACCAAGGAGTATATGTTTCCTTATTTAAAAAAAAAACTTACCTAGATAACTCGAGACAAAATCACCAACTCACAAAAAAAGGTAAAATTTGATGGGAAGATCATTAAATACTCAGTATGTGTTAAATCAGACATTGCACATATATATGCAGAGTGTTGCACATTCTTAAAATAAAATGTAGTGACCATAGCACTGAAGCATAAGTTTATATGAAAGAAAATGTGTTTTTCTCTGTAGCAAAACTGAGTCTATGCAAAGTGTCTTCCTCTCTTCTCCAGTATAAAACTATTCTTAAATGGAAGCACAGATTTTACACATGGTCTAATGTTGAAACTCAGGTTTTCAAAAGTAATATCTGACATAATCATACCTAGTTATAGTCCATACTGATAATGATGATCTATTGTTTTAAAAATTATTTCATTGAATTTTCATGAAAAGGAAAGACAAGAGCAAACCAATATTTACAGAGTATCAGATATTTGCCAGGTGCTTAACATATATTGTGAAATCTTCACAGTAAACCTCTAATATAAAGATTGTTATCTACTTTTAATAGATGAGAAATTGGGGTTCAGAGAGATTAAGTAACCTACCAAAGGTAGCACAGCAGGGAAATGGTAACTCTTACTCTGCTGTCTGTCTGTTATCATCCACAAAAAACACATTGCATGCATTGTGCTTTATATTTTACAAAATGTTTTCATATACACCTTGTTACCTAATCCATTTTACAGATGAGAAAACTGAGTATGATATCCTAAAAGCATTTAGTCACTTGGATATAGTGATAAGACTAAGAAGTGCTGGTCACAACACTGATACCCATTCTTCAGAAGAGAGATCTTGCCCCCTAAACCCTACGTCTTGATCCTCTGGGATATAATCTATAGAAAATAAAGAGGGGAATGTACATCAAGGTGTACTGAGGGAAAGGGAAAACCAGAGCAGTCAGGCTTTCTGAGGTTTTTCCTCTTGTGATTCACCCTTGAGACTTTCTTCCCTGGATAAGCGCTCCTTCTATAGGTAGACAATGAAGAGCCCTGTAGTATTAAACTCTATTGGAAAATAAGTTTAATTCTTGAAACAAAGAATACAGATAGGAAATTTGATAAATGGTTTAATATTTGTGTTCTATATAAATAATTATACTTACATAATCTATATGTAATTTCACACACATACACACATCACAGCATGTATATGTTTCTATTATTCCTACCAAAAATCCTAAAAGACATAAAAAATTAAGAGTCCTATAAATTCCATTAGGTACCTATTTCCTGTAAGCATAAGCTCTGCAACATTAAGAAATAAAAGTCTCAGCTTCCCTGTTTTTCCCCTAATTGCTAAATAAATCTAATCAATTATTTGATGACTTTCAATTACTAGATTAATAGGTAAATGCAAGTTAAATTGAAATGATGATTGGGAGAAAAAAAAAAAACCTGTAACAACATTAAATGCAATGACTGGTGTTTCCATGGTACTTTCTGACCCTTCTGGTTTGTCAGGTTGCTGTGACAAATACCACAAAATAGATTGACTTAAACAATAAGAATTCAATGTCTCACACTTTCAGAGGCCACAAGTCCCAAATTCAGGCATCAGCAAAGCCATGTTTTCTCCCCAAAGGCTGTAGCATTCTGGTGTTGGCTTGGGGTTCCTAATCCTTGAGGTTCCTTGGCTTACATCTCTGCCTCCCGTCACATGGGTGATACCCTTGATCTCCTATGGCTTTCTGGACTGCTTGTCTTTCAATTTCTTCTGCTTATGAAGGATTCCAGGAGCACAACTGAATTCAGCAACATACTATTCAGTTGAGCCACACCTAAGAAGGATCTTTGAAGATCTTATTCATAAAGGAGTCTACACCTAAACTGATAATACACTTTCAAAGGTCCTATTTACAAATGTGTTCACACCCACAGGAACACAGATTAAGAACCTGTCCCTTGTTGGTGTACATCAGTCAATTGACCACAATCAAATATCCAAAATCTAAAAAATACATGAGTGCATGAGTTTGAGCACCTCTTTGTTCACTTACTAGTTTGATACATTAGGCTAATCTTCCCATGTTCCTTATATATCAAAAAGAAATTATAACTTCTTTCCAATCTACCTCATCAGTTGTTTTAATATATGAGATAATTTATGTAAAAAACATTTTGAAAATACAGTATGTTGTTATTTTTGTTGTTGTTTATGTATTTAGACTGAACTATTCTGAAAGCAATGTGACATTTTCTAGGGGGAAAAATGAAACTGAGTAGAATATTTTCACCAAATCGGTAATGGACATGACTTAATCAATGATTACACCGATTCAATAGCAGAGATAATTCATTGAAAATAATAAAAATAAACTTCTTGTTTTGGGAACTTATATATGGAGATATGCTTATGTCACAACACAGTATCTCTTGCTTCATAGATCCTTTATCTTCCTAACTATAAAGACCTTTAACTCTACTCCATTTCAGCAACCTATTCCCATAGACAAATCTAAAATATCATGGTTATACTAAATGGATCAGCTTCTGAAATCTTATTTTCTGAAAGTCTTGTCTTTTCCAATAACTTCCTTTCATCTTCTCTCATGCTTACCCAGCTATTCTTTGATGTCACCAAGGCCATCAGCTATTTAATCCTTGCATTCCTAGTTGGTCAACCTCTTCTTCCTTCATCAGTGAGCCGTGAACCCATGGCCCATCTTTAGAATCACTCACCATCATTCTCAATTCTTTTGCTCCCTTATCTTTCTACCTATGGATCCAGCAAATGCCCACTGCTGAAACAGAACAGCTATCCAGCTGCAGAGCTACAGGTAAACACTACTATTCCTATAGGCTGCCGGACAACATAGTCTCGTATTGATACCACAAATTACAATTCCTAGCCTAAGTGGTTGATCGAATGAGCCAAAAACTATTTTCAGTCTCTGAAATTGATTGAACCTTTGTTTTATGGTCACAACATATGTCATGGTTAGGGACAGGTGTCAACTTGGCCAAGTTGTGGTACCTGTTCATCTGATTGGGCAAGCGCTGGCCTGTCTGTTGCAATGAGGACATTTCATAGGATTAGGTCATGATCACGTCAGCTACATCCACAGCTGATTCCATTTGTAATCAGCCAAAGGGGAGTGTCTTCTGCAATTAGTGATGCTAAATCTAATCATGGGAAGCCTTTTAAGGAGGACTCAGAGGAGACAGGTTGCATTCCTGCTTTGGCTGGTGAGCCTCTCCTGTGGAGTTCGTCCAGGCCATCCATTGGAGTCATCGGCTTCACAGCCTGCCCTGTGGATTTTGGACTCTGCGTTCCTACGGTCACGTGAGACACTTTCATAAATTTTATATTTGCAAGTGTTCCCTGTTGATTCTGTTTCTCTAGAGAACCCTAACTAATACAACATATTACTCTTTTATAGCATTTGTCACATTCTGACCCATACTGTGGCAGCACAAGGCAACACTGTTATCCCTTCTCTCGCTACTAATACTAAAAACTTTATAACAAAGACAGCCATCCTTATCTATCTCAAAGAGCTGATACAGACCTGCTGCTCTTCCAAAATTTCCCACTGGCTTCCCCAGTCACTGTCTTTTGGTTAGGTACATCTTTCTCTGCCTAACTCCTTTGATTCACTATGGAACAAGCTTTCCTATTTAGCAAGACAGTGCTTTGATCCAATGTCCAAAAGCTCAATATCCCACACCTAATTCAGACTTCTGACTTCCACAAAGATCTGGATATCGACCTTCATTTTGCCTGAGACATCTGTATAATGATTAATTCTTTGTATATCTCCACCACTTACTAGACGTTGGGGCTCTGGAGACCAAGGACTGCAGTTGAACTTGTTTAAGACTTAGGAGTCTATGAGATCTCCTGAAGCAGTGACTTCCATAGGCCTGTGTTTAGAATCACCAGGAATGCTTAGGTTTTTAAAATGTAGCTTTCAGGCCCAACCTAATATCCATCATATTGTCCTCTCTGGGATGGGGCGGAAGCATATTGTATATTTATGTCTTATTGTATAGTATAACATACATTCAAAGCAAAGAAAGAAAAAAACTATAGTTTTCAAAGCACTCGTCAATAAGTAGTTAGTTACAGGACAGAACCCAGAGTTTGTCATGGGCGAACATATGATCCTCTCAGATGTTTCCTACTAGCTGGTCCAGAATATAGGAGGCTAGATGGCTTCAATATTTTTTTATCACCGCAATTGACTTTTTTTCCTTCTTTTTTTGTGAAAAATAACATGTATACAAAAAAGCTATAAATTTCAAAGCATAGCACCACAATTAGTTGTGGAACATATTTCAGACTTTGACATGGGTTACAATTTCACAATTTTAGGTTTTTACTTCTAGCTGCTCTAAGATACTGGAGACTAAAAGAGATATCAATTTAATGATTCAGCATTCATATTCATTTGTAAAATCCTGTCTTCTCTGTTAACTCCACCATCACCTTTGATCTTTCCATCCTCTCTTTAGGGGTGTTTGGGCTATGGCAATTCTAAATTTCTCATATTGGAAGGGTCTGTCACTAATATGGGGTAGAGAAATGGAAATCTCTGATGTTTGAGAGAAGCTGGGCTATGTTTCAGGACTTATCTAAACCAGGGACCTATCTAGAGGACATAGGTTTCTGTAAAGTTACTCTAGTGCACGGAATCCTTATGGAATCTTACACATTGCCCTAGATATTCTTTAGAATTGTCTGAAACGGTCCTGGTTGGGGGTTGGCAGGTTATAATAGGTAGCAAGGTCTCACTGAAGCTTGCGTAGGAGCAACCTCCAGAATAGCCTCTTGACTCTATTTGAACTCTCTCTACCACTGATACTTTATTAATTATACTTCATTTTCCCCTTTTGATCAGGATGGAATTGTTGATCCCATTGTGCCAGGTCTGGATTCATCCCTGGGAGTCATCTCCCATGTCACCAGGGTGACACCCCTGGATTTCATGTCCCA